>NC_051435.1:5987372-6139161 GCF_001649575.2 Kryptolebias marmoratus | reverse complement strand
TGTGTGTGTGTGTGTGTGTGTGTCTGTATGTATGCATAGTATTTTGGCAATTTGAAATGCACTTACTTTCTGAGATAATAGCTCTTCCAGTCCAGTCATCATTAATAATCTGTATATTTCCATAATGGACGTCGCTAAAAAAGATGCGGTTGGTTCCAGCGCTGATCTGGCTGTAGTCAAAGGCCAATGCTATAACATTCTTGAAAAAAAAAGGGTTTTCGAAGGGCTGAATGGGTGAGTTGAGGTCATTTTCATCTGAAAGGTGGATGCTTTTCAGTATAGTCCTTTCGGAGTAGAGTAAATAACCTTCATAGCGCTCACAGACAAAACCATCGTCTGCCAAGCGGCCGTGGGCGCAGGAGCAGGTTCGGCGACCGCTGCCTAGGTGAAAGCACAACTGCTGGCAGCCTCCATTACTCCTGGCACAGGGGTTGGTGCCTTCAAAACAAAACATGTTCAGTTACTGGCTTGCTTTAGTTCCTGCTTTATGCTGTCAGCTTTAATTTGTTGTCCCTATACATGAGAGACAAAAACCCAATGCTAAGCCAAATATGGCATGTTGTAAACTCATGGAGAATTTTTAGAAGTCATTTAAAAATTCAGTGTGCAAAATTGCAAAAGACTGTAAAATTGAAATCTACCTTTTTCTCTATCTCTATTGAAGACTGTCACATCTTTCAGATTGACCCCTAGGCCACTCCTCATGGTGATAGCCTCATTGATGTCAGTCTTAAAAGCCCTACGGATTGAACCGTTGGAGTGGGCCCTGGATAACATCAAAAGAGAAAGCAGCAAATGCCATTAAAATTTCAGAGAAGCTCATGCTGTATTTGAGAGTGTGGACAAAAGTTAGATAAATAAACTTAAAAAAAATATATATATTTTTTTTTTATCAAAACTGATGAAAATAAAATTCAAAGTGTTTCATCCCCTAGCTTTGACACAATTAAGGCAACAGTCTTCATAAAATAACAATTATAATAGCAATAATAATAATAAAGAATTATAGGAGGTTTAAGTATGAATGAGGTTGCTGAGGACTTTTGTCTATTTTTACAAAACTAGATTGTGACTATTGCTAAGAACAATTGCTTGTCTTAATATCTTCACATATGACCTTTGTTGAGAAAGGTAAATGTAAAGTTGCTATACAAGCTATACAGGCCAATGCATGAGAGTGCATTTAAGAAAATAACAAATTACCTGTCAGACCAGTAGATGTAAGGTCCAAACACAGCCACCGAGAACAGGTCTACGTTGGTCGCTAACAGTACAATCTCCCGGTTCTCACCTGTTTCAAGGTTGATCCTCTCGATCTTATCTGTGCGTGCATCACACCAATATAATGTATTTTCCTGCAAGGTGATTTCAAAATGCATATCAAAAACAGAGCTTCTTAGTCAAAGTCATCTTTCACCCGCAAAGAGTCAACTGAGGTAGAAGCGTTAGAATATGAAAGTGAATGTATCTCAAGACAATGTTTGTGCATCCATGTTAAACTGTACCTCAAAGTCTATGGAAATTCCATTGGGCCATGTGATGCCCGAATTGACCAATGTAACTTGGTCTGAACCATCCAGACGAGAGCGGCCAATGCAAGGATTTTGCCCCCATTCAGTCCAAAAGAGATATCTGTCAATCATGATAAGATTCAAATAGAGTGTGACTTCAGTAGAAATAGAAATGATTTGGCTGGCCTATATTTTTGTAATAAACATAAAAGTTTCCATCCATCCAAACTTATGTAATGAAGTAAAAGACTGAAATGTCATTTCACAACACTTTTGTAATGTTCTTTAAAGTGGTTTTGATTACAACAGTGATTTTCTATGGGGCAAAATATGTCCTTACTGCACAATGAATTGTTTAAAATTACTGAAACTATAAATACACAATTTCAACTCTTTTGTTTTTTGTTACTAAAACTTTTTTTTTTTTTGCTTTGTGTATTGTCAACTTGTAATTAACCAATTAAATTTGGCAAATTATGCTATGTAAGAATGCAAGTAATGGGTAGTCCTTGTTTTTTAGATATGGTGAGTCACTGAATGTTTTAACCATGAACTTGTGTTATCTTACACTTTTGTTTTTGACTCTTCCATCGTAAGGTAAATGTATTGTGTATTCTGTGATTCTTTTGTTTATTACAGTTATCCCACTAACATAGAACAACTATTTTCAATATATATTTAGGCTGCTTTAATTAAAAGTACACACTTCTTTGTATGCTCCTATAAGCAAGATTGTTCAATTTACAAAACATATTTTATACTGTGTGTGAAAATAATAATAATAAAATATATATATATATATATATATATATACACAAACAAGATAAGGGATGCAACTGATTTTATCAAATGGTACACAAATCAAAAGGATCTTTCTCACCCTTTCTGTGGATGTACAGCAATGGCTCGTGGCTGATCGAGTCCTTCAGATATGACTACTGAGCGATATGCACCATTAAGGCGGGAGATTTCTATTAGATTAAAACCATGGTCTGTCCAATACAGGTTGCCTGTGTAGAGAGAAGACCAAGTCAGGTGCGTAATTATGGAAAGGGTTTGTATTTTCTAGGAAACAAGACACAAACAAAGTCATTAACATGATCCTACTTAAGCAATGTATTAAAAGTTATATTTCTTTTGCATTTGTGCTGAGTGATTTTACAGTGTGTATAAAATTTCTTACTCTGCCACTAAAGCTTAATGTTTATTGGCAGTACCTATAAGAAAAAAACTATGCCTTTACTCACTGCCATAACTAGAAGCATTACACCTAAAGTGAGAATTTTCAACAATCAATAGCAACTTGACAGCCTGTGGTAATAACTCTAGGATCTGGGGAGTTACAATACCGACCAGCGATCCAGTCCACAGCAATGCCTTCCACTCGACTAATGCCGGTAGTAATGATGTCCTCCCTCCAGGTCTGATCACGTTTGGCGCGGGATATTTTGTTCAGCCCCATGTCTGTCCAGTACACAGTGTCATTTCCTGCAAATTACACCATACCATTAATGACAAGGGATAATGGGATGATGAATGTAGCTGCCATAGAAGTATTTACGCTTTCAAACAAAGCATCTTGTGAAAGCAAATTTTACTGTAGCACGGTCCATTTCACCAGATGTTGTGTGGCACTACAGAGCACTACAAATCAGGAATAGCACTTTGTTGACATACAGTTCATGAACATGAAATATGATTCTCTGCTATATTTTATGGGGAAGTATATTACCCCTTGCAAACCATGGTCTTGGTTAAAGTAAGTCTTTCATCTAGTAATACTTTTTCAAAAGGAATTATCTGTGTGCATGTGAATATGTGCGCAAGCGCACACTTCTTGCATGACTCAGTAGGTTTGACTCTCCACAGGTTGTTAAGAGCTTAGATAGCGTCATACGTTTAATTGGACTATCTTGTTCCTGCTGCCTTCACACTCTGTTAACACAAAGATGACATATGACAGAATACAGCTGCAGGGCTTTCATCTGTTCTGCTCTGGCAACCTGGCTTCTATAATGATATGTAAATGAAATGTGCATGCTGTCAGGTGCTGCTCTTGGATGGGCTTAGCACTACATTTGCATGTTCACTTGCCCAAAAAATTAAAGACAAGGACAATCATTGAATTTTGTACTTGTCTTATTATGAATTCAACTTGCTTTTTCTTTTTCAAAAGCTCTGGTCACGCTTCAACATTGCGATTGATCTTTGAGGTCTCTCTGATTTAAATTTTGATTGCAGGCTTTTTAGACAGTTATTGGATAAGAATTTAACTCATGACTACTATTTTTGACATGGGTGATCCAAGAACCTTTTCTTTTCATGTTTTCTGAGAAAAAAAAGTTTTGTTTTTTTTCCATTCAAGTGATATGTGAATACATAAGGCATGTAGAACCTTTGGGCTTACTTATTAAGTACAGCTAATGTGAGCCAATAACAAACATAAAATGCATATGACTTGCCATTTAACACTGAACCAACATATTTGGTTAGAAACATAAAGACCTCCTAACCTAATCAGTTTCTAAATCAATAGATCTCCTAAACTAATGAAATTAACATAGTAATCTTAATATATTATTTGATTAGAGTTTTGATGAAACACTCCAAAAAGTGTGCAAAGTTTTATTTTTGGTTTTCACTGCAGTTTAAAGTTGCAGCCACAAAACAAGACAATATCCAAGTGTCAGCAGTATGAGTGTATCCCCAGTCTCTCCCGTGGACAGTAGTTTGGCATCGTTTTCTCCCTTCATAGCATATTAGTCAGTGGATAATATTGTCTCCTGAGTAACAGTAAAGGTCTGCTGATCTGTGCCTGGCCTACCATTTAATTGGCTGGTTATAGTAAACAGGCTTTGTGACTTAATTTATAAACTGAATTATTACTCTCATTTTATTAACCTCTATGGAAATAATAGAATATGTGTAAAAATACTTGAATAAGCAATTTATTTTTACCTGCTGCTCTTCTAAAACTAGATGACTTCTTGTATTTAGTGTATAAATACTATAGTGTAGCTGTGAATATCTGATCTTTATGACAGTTTTTCCCCTTCAGTAGCAGTATATATTTCAAGCAGGTAATAAATCAACCAATTATTATTACAGATATTGTCTCATAAAAAGCACTGAAAAATATGACAGCACAGAAACAGTTTGGTGCCAACATTTGATACAAACTGCCCTAAATTAGAATATCACAGGTTTGCAGTGAACAGGTGGGATGTTACTCATGCTTAGTTTCTCCGGTAGTGTATACATTTTGCTTTTTAATCTATTCTATATTGTGAATGTTTATAGTCCACTTTTCATTTGTACTTAAAGACTAATAAAGTAAAAGCCTTCTTTTGATTAATAAAACATATTTTTAAGTTTTACTAGAAAGAAAACATTTGTAAATAAATAGAAAAAAAACAACTCTGCTATTTGTGTTTTTTTGCACTTCATAGTCTGGGGCTTTCTTCTTATTTGTGCCCCTTTCCTGTCCTTTTAACCCCATCTGTTCAAAAAGAAAATACCCTTTCTGTGCAAATAAGCTGGAGGTCTTTCTAAAAAGGGGTATCCCCACTGTTACTCACCACACTACTGTGTACTGTGAACCAGGTCATAAATCAAAATGAAGATTAAATGCAGTTTATTAGCCTCCTTAGTTTGACAGCATTGTTCACAAACTGGCATTTGTTTATATTTACAAATTCTGCATTAAAATAGATTGTATTTGGACTAAATATGACTGCTTATTTAGAAGAAATTGGAATGAATTTGACTATGTAATTTCAAACAGCCTTGTTTACTTTTTTTAGCAGTGGTGACTTGTGCACTAAACAAATAAAAAAAAAACTGAAAATGTTTTGTAACATGTTATTTAGCAAAAGCAGATCACAAGTTGTCTAATTACTGATGTATTTTTGAATTATGTATTTTCATGTTTCCCACTTTTGTCCTTATGAACCCCACTGAAGGAGAGTCTCATGACCCTAATTCTTTAAAGGGTTTTTACTCATCAGAATGCAAGATGCTTTATCTGTTTGCATATTCTTGTGCTATTTCACATTAAGACAAATTGAATATCTTTACATTTCCATTATTGCTTGGGTTTTAAAAAACAGATAACACCACTACTACTCCATACTAAAGACTTTCTTTTATTTTAGATTTTCTATTTTTAAGAAACAAACAAACAAAACATATTTAAATTTTAAAATAATCTTTTTTTTTTCAAATTTGGAGATAAAAAGATGATGGCTTATAGTGTGTATCTCCTCAAGCATCAAGGTGTGAACAGAGTTTGCAATGTAAAAGACACTCCAGAGTAATAGGTGTTAAGAGTGAATTGCTTTGGTATTTCACAGCCATTATAAACACAAAAAATGCATAAAGGACAGTGAGTACATCAAATATATCAAGGAGAATAAAGAAGCTACCACCAACGGCTGAGAATCATAAATAAGAAATAGGATTAGCACTGGGTCGGCAGGCAACTAAAAATGTAATAAATCACATTAAAACAAGAGAAAGAAGCTGTGCACCAAGCTGATTTCCCAAATGTGTGTCTAAGATGGCATCTGTTTTAGTTAACCTGTAACATAACATTTGACATCACCTAAAATCCTTCCGTCACTGCAGAAGTGGAAGCTTTGGGAACAAGATGTAAATCTTCTGTTGGTGCAACTCAAAACCTGCAGTAAAATGTAAAGTCTAATTTTCATGAGAAGAAGTCTGTGTCAGAAACATGTTGGTTTTACATTTTTATAAAAAATGGTCTACTGTTTTACAGTGTGGTGCCTTCTTAAACTTAAGGTCCTTAAAGCAGTTTGAAATGAGTTTCTCATCTTTGCTAACACAGTGCTTCCTATTATATATTTGCATTCTATATATGTGGCACTTTTTTTTCTTACTCATACACCAAGAAGCATTCTGTGGGCAGTGGGTGGCACAGTGTTCTGCCTGAGGACACTTTTAGCCCTTTTCCACGGGTTCAACTCAAGCTCTTCTCGGATCTTTCCATTTAGTGGTCCCACTCACTTTCAGCTTGCTTCCTGGAACCTTCTTGGCCAAGGGTTTATACAAGCTGAGTAGAGCTGAAGATTTGACAACAGCAGACTGCAGCCCATTGATTGACAACATCCATTACAAGAGTGTCTCCTTCACAAGAAATCCACTGCTTTGAAAACCGTGCAACCACAGCAGTCATTTTATTATTTACTTTTAAAAAATATTCATATTATATCTAGTAAAATGGCAACACATTTACCAATATTATGGTATTATGGGGAGATGCAGATACTTCCGTGCTGACAACGGAATTCAAAGGGAGCTAGACCAAATGGACTTGATTTACAGACAGTTGGGTCAAATTAGGGCATAGAAAGTCATGCTGAGACTGAGACAGCCCTCCTACTATATACTTTTTATTTTATTTATTTATATAATTTCTTTTATTAATTTAATTTAATTTGTCTAGGGAGCACAAGCCAGTATATATATATAGTAGCAGCAGCTGTAGACAGCCAAATATATGCTCTTTAACGAAAAAAAAGGTGAACATTTGAAAATAAACTACCTTTAAAGCTACAAAGTAAATTATCCTTCAACAGCAACATATGTGACATTAACTTACAGAAACTATCTCCCAATCTTGAATGACAGTTATTTTTTTTAAGTGATCCTTAGTAAAACTAAGCGCTTTTATTGCTGCTCTATCACTTTCATTTATGAAACACATTTATGAACCATGTAATTCTTAGGCTCAGTCACATTTTAAGTCTTTATGTATTTTATGAATACCAAGGCAAACAATTATTATCACCAAGTGTAGTCTTCCAGCCTTTGTAATCTAATCATGCTTTATCTCACGCACAGTTTAACAACAAACATACAATATTTTTGAACTTTCATTAAAAATTTGTATCTTTGCAAATTAACAAACTAAAGCAGTATACTGTACTGGCAATCACCTGAACTGATCCTTGTATGGTGACTGACACATTTAGTCATGGATTCCTTTGTGTTAAAACTTTTTTTTTTTTTTTGTAACAGCAATCAGTTGAGCAATAGCTTACATGATATGGTTGGACAGCCCATCTGCTGGTTTGCAAGGAGAAAATTACATTAAGTAAGCTGTATTACCAGTTTTGATGCTTCATTATCCTCCCCCAAAGCTGAAGTCTATTTTTTTTTTTTTTTTGGACATGGAGAACACAACATTGCTGGCTTCATTAGTCAGTAAACAACTTTCTGTAATTCAGACATTTGACATTTATTTAAATATATTGATCTTGTTAGTTATTTAGTTATTTAAAACAACAACCAACTTGTACTTTCAGATACAAAATGAAATTCAATAGGTTCCCTTTTCCAAACAGATCATCCACAAGTGTATTACTAAGTATGTGTATGCTACAAATATTTATATGGCTGTTTGTTAATCTGACTGCATCCAATTCAGACTTCAGAAAGGTGAATTGGCTTTGAGACAATATGTCCTGAAAATTTAAGATATCAACTGTTTAATCCAGATAAGAAAACAAAACAAACAAACAAACAAACAAACAAAAAAATATATATATATATAAAAGACTGCATTAAAATTGTTACATAATTCACAAATCAGTGTGTAACAGCAAAATATGAAGTTTAAGGCTTTTAAAACAAATAAACACTAAAAGCTTGATTGTTTTCTTGCCAATTTAAGCTGAGGTTTATATTAGTTCTGTCTGCTCCCACACATTGTGATTACTCTCAGAATAGTTCCACTCATTGTCTGCCTTCATCAAATATGTTTTTAACAGCAGCAATTATCCACATGTGAGACTACCTTTTCTTTATGCTTGTATTGTAAAAATCTGGTTTAATCATCACATTAAACCAGATGTATATATATATATATATATATATATATATATATATATATATATATATATATATATATATATATATATATATATATATAACTGCCCACTACCACCTGCAGCAGCGTTTTAAAACTGCCTGCTCCCATGAGATTTGCTTCAGGTCCCACAGGACCTGAAGAATCTCAGTCCCACCAGAGTCCTGTACTTTGTATCATACCTGCATGAAAGTCAACTCCCACAGCAAACAGGGTTCCTGTGATGGGCATCAGGGCTTCACTGTTGTCATTTGGGTCAAGAGCGATTCCTCGAATTCCCTCGTGGATGGAATAGAGCAGGAACGAGTCGACACCTAAAGACCAACAAACGGCCCTATTAGACTTTTTTTGCTATTATTAGTTAGCCACAAGAATTATAGGAAACCTTTGGTGAGTTTATAATGTTAACACTCAACACAGAATTTTTTATTTATTTTTTGTAAGTTCAAAACCTCATACTGATTGGAAAAATGAGCCCAAGGTAATTTCTTACCCTCACAAGATGTACGATCACTTCGTAGATTGTAGCCAACAGTGCAGGAGCAGCTGCGGGTGTTTTCTGAGGTTGGGAGACAAAGCTGTGTGCATCCTCCATTGTTTACTTGGCATGGGTTTCTTCCTGAATGTTAAGCACAACCAGCAAAGATAAATATTACTATAAGATGTCATTGGATTATATATTTTTTCCATTACTTTGTGTCTCCTGTTTACCTTTTTGACCTTCCTTGTCATACACCTTCATATGAACCACCCCACTTGTCTTGTTTCTCAGAACCACAACATTGCGACCATCTCTCTTGGTGACTGTTCCCAACTGTGCCATTTCATCATCTGCCCACCAGAGTTTGATACCTGTAAATGTCAATAGTATTTTTTTTAATACCCAGATGCAGTTGATGATATGTTCATAAAAAGTCCAATAATCACATTGGGTTTTAAAGCTTTCAATGCATACATACAAAAATGTGCAAGTGGCATGGTTCAGCTTGCATTAAAATTCCCCAAAGTTGGTTTTATTATGTTGGAAGGCTGCTTAATCTTAGATGCATTCTCTGAGCTGATTTGAGAATAAAGAGAGGAATACGATGTCCCCTGCTCTGCTTACTTACTGCTGATGACACAGACATCTTTCAGCTTTAAATTGTATTCTTGTAATTGCTTAGTAAAAGGTTTTCTCTCTAAACCTTTTCAATGAACTTCAACAAAAAACAAGCACCTCAATTATGGATAGAAATTCAGAGGATGGTGGTTTTCAACCAGCATTTAGAAATTGATGTCGCTGGTACAGGGCAACTGAGAACATGCTGTACAGTTGTCATGCGTCAAAACGTTTTAACGTCCACATGCTATTTGGCTTTATGTGACAGAAGGCAAACCCTTCAAGGCTTCAGTACAGTCTACATCAAAAGCATAAGTGATGAATATGTCTCTGTACCACTCTGCCCCTCTCCCCCCTCACCCACCCACCCACAAACACAATGGACTTCTGACCCCAACATACCAAGCCCACTATGGTTATATTGTACTGCAAGTGCCACCAATTTCCTCATTACAGATCTGATAGGACAGGAACTCTCAATCTAAAGAGACATTAAATGGCTCATGTTGCTACACTGTAAACAAAGAATTATATAGGAGGTGGGGATGGGTATAATTTTAGTACATTGAGAGGGAGATAAAACTTTACACAATAAAATATTACTTTAAAAACACATGGTTTGGTCCAAGAAATATCGTGTTGACAAAAGTAATTCAGAAAGCTATTGCACAAAAGAGAAATAACCAAAAATTCATAACCAAGAGGGGAAAAAATAGAAATATGACATATAAAGAAAACTACATACATTTCATCTCAGCAACCATGCCATGTCACCTGCAAGTACCTTTTTTTAGTTTTGTTCGTATTCAACCATTCTAAGCAGCACGTTCCCTGCACACAACACACTGTCCTCAAGGAACACATTAAATACAACTGAACTGAACGCATTTCATTTTGCAGTTAAGTTGTGAAGTGTAAAAAAGATTAACATCTTTTTCTCCCTCTTTAGATTGCAAATCATTTCCATGAAAGTTCAACTTTATGTTGTTCTCTCAGACTTTTTGATTTATTAAAAAAACAGCAGATCAATCAAAGGCACATACACCCAACCTGCTCCCCCAACCACCCACCCACCGACACACACACACACACACACACACACACACACAAATATATAAATAAAGTTCTTGCTTTAATAGCTTTCCTAAAATTTCTGTCCTTAAAGTGAATGTAAAACACATTTCCACAAATCAGCCAAACACGTACAAAGGAGGGTGACAGTCTACATGCAGTTTACAAAACATTACGCCCCGGAGGCCATGCTGTCTGAGATTAGCTTTGCACCTTGTGTTAATTTGATGCCATAGGGACCACTGGGAAGATGTGATTGCCCGCTTGTGGCACATCATATTCAATTTCCACTTCAACGGCTTGTTTGATCAAAGACAAGTCAAGGCTGATGGATCGCTTGCACCTTCCAAATGGAAGCCCTCAAGGCAATTCAATTACTTCAGAGCCTAAAAACCTGCATGAGTTGACCTTGGGTCTCCAGGAGTGCCATAATTACACCATTTCATAACCAGCATGAGCCATCAATAAGCATGCAAAATGAGAAGTCAAAAAGAAACACAAGGACCTCATCAAAACTAAATATTTAATAAGTGAAATAAAAATAAAAAATCACAAGGCTCAATTGCAGGGTTGTCTTTCTGGCTAATTATCCACTCAATTCCTTCTGTGAGAGAGTTACAAATCTATCAAGAGTTAAAAAAAAGCTTGTGCAGTAACCTAAACATTTTAAATAGATGTAATTATTCTATAAAGCTTTCATATATCAGAAGAGACAACAGAAGATATTGTTTTTCACTTATTGTTGATTGGTTCAGTCACTACTGAGGACTCAGCAGCCTTTAATTACCCAAACTCATCTGATCATAATCATTCTCTGTCATAGCACAGTACAAATGTTCAGCCATAATGCAAAAATAAGACTAGTAATAATGCACATTCTATTCATTTGTAATTCATTGTGCTTAACTTAAAAGACAAATAATACTATCATCCATAATTTTTTGATAAATACTAAACAAAAACGCACTTTATCAAATCTATAAAATTGGACAGCTTTACATCTACTCTGGCTTAGAGAAACCAATTATTCCACTCCAAGACTACTCAAAAAGCCACAAAGTATCAACAAATATGGTGAATCAGGTATAAAATACTTCAATATAACACTGTTCTGCAAACAGTTAAAAAACACACTCTGAAATTATTTAATTAAAAAAAACATTAAAAAAAGTGGTTTTCATTCTACCTTTTACCTCGTAGTTTCCACAACATAGGTAAAAGTGAACATTAATAGTGATTGATGGAAACCCACGAACACCATTTCACTGTTTTGCTGTACCTGCTTCTGTGAAGGAACCATGCCATTAGTCTGTGTCAACTCACATTCTGGCTCCAAATTGTGAAATGCAATAATGAAGTCCTAAAAGTCTGTCCTTTTAAAGCCTTAACTGTTAGAAATACTTACAAAGATCAGCAAAAAAGATCTGGTTTTCACTGCAGACCACCTCCGAACAATAAAACAGTAGAATTTGGTTCTGCCATTCTGCTTTTCTGTAATGCTGTAATTAATGATCTCTGCTCATACTGACACCACACAGGAAGCAAAGACTTGTCAAGATTAATAACATGCTCACGAGGACACTCTTTTATACAGACAGACAGAGACAGATAAGAGTGTGTGTAAAGTTTTAAATGTTCTGATTTCAACATTGCTGCAGTTTTGTGAATTGGGAAATCTCCAGATGAGATTAAATTGTTTTAGCTTGCCAAGACATGCTGCATGACATGCTGATGAGGTCATACCTGAAGATGTGTAGAAGTGTAAAACTGCATTATTTCAAACATGTTGTATTCATATCAATAAACCCTTATCTGTCAAGTTTTGGTGTTTTTGTTGTAAAGGTGCATACTGTGTACACAGAAATGGTGATCCAACTGAAAACAAAAAAAAACTTAATGCAACTCGTCAACATTGTACACAAGTCAGCTGAATACACTTAGGATATGAACAGAATCCCCTTAGTGTTGTATTTCAACATTCGAATTACCTCTTCTATGAACACCCCACCTCTGTCTCTACAAAAGGGGACAACATTTTTGAGTATCCTGTATGATGTGGTGGTCCAGAATTTCTGAGAAGCAGGAGTTTCTGAGAAAAGTTGTTTGTTATTTTAGACTGGTCAGCGGGAGTCAGCCTTACACAGCAGGACTGAGACGGTATGAGCTGTCATGCACTGAGCAGATGGGTAAAAGGGATATGTTGCAATTCTTTTTATCTCAGTGTCAGTGTTCCTGTCAGTTTCAGAGTTTCAATGTGAGAGTCGCAGTGTTTTTAAAACTTCTTTTGGGGCTGCGCTTCCTCCGTCCAGCATGACTTCTGCACAGTCAACAAAAAGTTGCAAAGCTAACCCAGGTATCATGTTTACATTACTGCTGGCCATCAAGCCTTGTGTTTGCAATCTGAGTGGCAAGTTTTTGAAATCAACACCCTATTTTTGTGTGCATGGCTTGCCTGTATTTTTTAGCCATTATTTTGTGTTGATAAAGACAAACACTGATGTCCATAAAAGCATAGAGATCATGTCTGATTTGTGTGTAAAAAAAATGTCTGTATAACTAGGCTCCAAATATTACCTCTAAAAGGGAAGATGAATATTAGAATACTTCTGTATAGGTTGATGGATAGTGTGACACATTGGAATCAACACTGATAGAAAGAATCAACATGCAATTAACATCCCCCACCCTTTTCATTATAAAAGGAGTGAGAAAATCAATCATCAGTCATTGCTGTGTGGTATGCCAGGTGGAGTTTTTTTAATTATCTAATGCTCCTGCGAATTCCCATAAAGTGAAGCACAACTGTTGCTAGGACTGCCTAAATGACTCTGTTCCATCTACTTAACTGGTTAAACATTTAATCTGCTTGTACCTGCTGAATAATCCTCAGTGGCAATCTGATACACTTGTGACAAGCTCCACTCACCCATCACGGCCAGAGCTGTGCCTTTGGCTAACTCCCTCTTCAGAGTCTCCAGCACTTCCAGCCCACTGCCATCCAGATTGCACCTGTTGATTGTGCCATTGGCCGAGCTTATCCAGTAAAGCTTGTTGGCAGCATAGTCTATTGAGAGACCTGGGAAGAAGACACGGAAAAAGAGCACAGAAAGGTTTGCACTCAGTATGCTAATATTTACTGGGACTTGACATATAAAACAGCTGGATTTTCAACATCTCTGGCTAATGGCATCAGGACAAAAAAATACAAAATAATGTAATGAATAACTTATTTCATGAAATATTTTGAAATGAAAAACGACCACTTTCGAAACAATAAAATTAAAAACTAAAAAAAATAAATAATGTTCATATGTTAACAGAACCCAACCTAAGTACAGTAGCATTACAACAGCACATTTCAGAGCTGCATTAACTGCACTGTTTACATTCTGCTGTTTCTTTGCACTTGGTTATGAGGGCCTATAAAACTGTTTATGTGTTTTCTCACTCATCTTTGTGGGAGATCACTTAAAAAGAGCTCTAGATGGCATGAAAAATGAACAAGAATGAAAAGTGACTGCTTTTCAATCCATTCCCTGGATGGCTGATGGATCTTTTTTTTTTAAAGAACATCCCTGTTAATATTTGAAGCTGAAAGCAATTTCAATTGTGTACCTCTGGACATCTCACTGTCTCCCACCATGTGTTGGATTTATGTCTGGCAGATTCACAGTCACAATGCATCATTAATTTACTCTTGTCCCCAGGTCTACCCCATAATCATAAATGAAACCAGTGAAATACACAGCACCCTGCTATCTGTAGTGCTGACAGGCCTACGAGGATGAAGAATTGCAGCAGAGACAAAGCTGCTCTGTGTGACAAATGGAAAGTTTGACCTTGAGCTATGTGTAACAACAGCTACTAGAGATGATGACCAAATGATTGTTTTTGCTAAATCAAGGTACAATTGCAGCTCATTTAATCATGGATCATGTTTGGTAAAATGTTTAACTGACAGATCTATAATAGAAGGCTCTGAAGGTTAAAAGCAAAATAAATTTGGTAATTTCTATTCAGACGAAGTAAGGCACAGTGTTGGTTTTCTGTACAAAACTGACACAGACCTACAGGATCCCTCTGATTCTGATGAAGGACTTTGCTGTTACTCCCATCCATGTTGGCCATGTTTATGGTGTTGCCATCTGTCCAATAGATTTTCCTGAAAGTATATGTTGAACACTAGTATTTTTTTAAGGACAAAATTACATGAAATTAAAAAATATATACAATTATATCAATAAATGTTTAGACCAGTAAATTAGGCCTTTCAGTTTATTTTTATTCAGAACCTTTGTATTTTTTTAAACAGTTCAAGCGTTTAAAACACTTTCTTTCCAACAAGGTTTTGATGCCCTTTTGCACAGCTTAACATTTCCTAATACTATACACTGAAGGTTATGCACTCATGAAATGCACAGGCTACTCTAATCTACTTACCCTTTGGCAGGATGCACTACGAGGCACCTTGGCTTATCAATGCCGTGGATGATGGACGTCTTTAGGGACCCATCAAAGCGAGCCACATTGATTTGGGACTCATCGTTTTCAGAGCTGAGCCAGTATAAGTTCCTGGAAAGCCAGTCTAAAGCCAGACCCCGACAGTTCACTATGTCTGTAAGGAAGAGCATGAAAAAGCTGTCACACCTACAGTGTGTGCTATACAGTACTATAAATACCTAGCATCCATATCTGTCCAAGTACATTAAACACAACCAAAAAATATATGAATAAGCAATAAACAATTTAAACTTGATCTCATGTTTTTACATGTTGCAAATATTTATATAAAACAAACAAAAAAACAATATTAATTAGTAAAGTCTCTATATTGAATTTATGGATGGTAACTTTGACCAACAAAAAGTTTTTGGAGGATCACTTTCCCATTCAGTTCTGTATTCAGACATTCCTCAAAAAATATTTTATGTGTCAGCCTAGAAGGCACCCACCTGAAGAAATCACAGTCTCTAGCTGGGTGCCATTGATGAACACCCGTTTGATGGTTTGAGTTTTGATGTCGGCCCAGTAGATCCTCTCCTCCTGAGAATCAAAGTCCACTACGGTGACATCGTCAATGTCTGGCACCGTGAGCGCAGTCATGACGTTCATGTAAGGGTTGTCAATGTCCACACCGCGAATTTCAGAGCGGCGCACATAGAGGAGGAACCGTTTTAATGCTGGTGAGATAATGACATGACAATGTCATTTGAGGTTTTATTGTTTTGTTTTTTTTTCAGATTAAAAAGAAAGTAGGATTTTAACAGGTTGAAAAAAAATGTTGCTAATAAAAAAATACACACATATATATATATATATATATATATATATATATATATATATATGGATGTATAAAAAATATGCCTCTCTTGTTGCTCACAAAGAATTCTATGTTTTTCTCCCATAACATAAGGCAAAAACATGAAAAATGAGGAAGGTGATTTCACTCACCAAAGCAGGACTGTTTGTTGGCTGAAAGCTTCATGAGGTGTGGACAGGTGCAGGATGCAGTGTGGTTGTAATTGATGAGACACAGATGTGAACAGGGACCACGTCCATCATTCTCTTCACATGGGTTAGAAGCTGATGGAAAAGGAAGAAGGACAGAGAAAATTCAATGTAAAACAAAAAAACAAAACAAGACAAGGAGATTGCCTAGGATAATTGTTGGAATTGAAGTGGTTTAAAAGCTTCTCCAACATGAAAATTATAGGCAGGTATGACTGTGTAGCTTAAAGAGAGTCAAAGAGAGAAACTGAAAATGGCCATGATTGCAACATTGTTCTTGTGTTTTCTAACAGCAAAAAGGAGATACAGTAAGACATAAGCACAGGAGCTCTTACAGTATATATAATCATAAAACCTCTTTTAGTTTGCAAAAAAAATCTCACATGGAAAATCATGTAAAACTTTATTTGTGATGCTTTAAGCTTGCTTTTTGTTCGTTTGTTTTCTTGTTTTTTTTTTTTTGTTTTGTTTTGTTTTTTAATGCATAAACCCAAATTGGAATTACAACATTTAAAATAGTCTTTTTGCCCACTAAGGATTTTTTTCATAATATTCTGCTTAAATGTATGCAAACGAAAATCAGTTAAAAAGACTATAATTTATAAAACACAAATGTCATTATACTTAATATATTTCTATAGAAATAAAAACCACATTAACTCTGTTATCCTGTAACTAAAAAGAAGAACATTATGTGACTGAGTTTCTGGCAGAGTCTACAAGACTTGCACATCAAACTAAACCAAACAGTGTCCTCACAGCAATGTATTTTGGGATTTAGGATTATTTCTATGCCCTAGCATTTCTTACTGTACTTGTTAAGAATAAATCACCTCAGCCAGACAAGAAAAAGTCACCCACAGTTTAATAGCTTCCCATCATTCTGAAGTCACATTTCACGCTTCAAAAACAACAATTTCTCCTTCCTCTCTAGATGATTCATGTTGAACAAGCTCTTTCAAAGTTCATTTCCAAAGATTCTTCAGTAATAATCCCGCTGCATCATAAATGTGACTGATCTGAGACAAAAAAAGTATGCAACTCTGTTTCTGCAGGCTCAAAACAACACCCAGCTGACTCGGTGTGCTAATAGGCAGCCATCTGAACTGCTCTGCACTGACTGGAATCATGCTCTTGAGGGATGACAGGCAGCGACAACAGGACCAAGGTGTTTGTTTGCTCTAAACTGTCAGATATATTTGCAGCAAATGGGAAAAACTGATAAAAAAAACAAACCTACTGTAAAATCAGGAAGTACAAAACTAAAGTTATTTTTTGGCTGACTGATTTTATGGTAAAAACAAATAAGAAATAACAATAATAATAATAATGTGCTTAAAATGGTATTATTGGTTCAAATGTCTCAAACTCTATTTTGTGCAACACTATTTTCATTTAACGTTTAATGTTGTTCCCTCCCTTCCTCCCTCCCACTTTGTCTCATTAGCATAGTTATTTTAGTTTATTTTAGTATGACTTAGTCAATGTTATCCTGCCTTAACTTAACTTATTTTATTTTTCTTGACTAAGCTTATTTTATATTTTAGCTTAGTCTGTGTTTTAGATAAATTTAGCTTCTTTTTTAATGTTTTAACTGTTAGTTGGCCTTTGGCACACTTAATTAGCCTTCCGGTATCTTTAGTTTATTTTGTTTTAGTATATCCTAGCTTTTATCATTTCTGATCTGTTCCATAGAGGTTTTTAAATCCTAGTTTAGTTAATGTTAGATATCTTGGTATCATAGTATCTATCTTATCTTCCTCAGTTTATCTTTAGTATGAATTAGTATGACTTGTGCTCCTAGCTTAGTTTTTCATGTGTCCATGTTACTTTTAATCATTTATTTCATTTAGATGATCTTAGCTCATGTGTTAGATAAGTTTAGTTTACTATTTATATTATTGTGTGTTTTCATAATGACTGTATTTTTGTGTTTTCATGTTGTAAAGCGCTTTGAACTGCCTTGTTGCTGAAAAGTGCTATATAAATAAATTTGATTTGACTTGACTTAAATTTTTATGATAAATATTTTGCCTCATATTTGCCAAAGTACTTCTTATTTTAAACTTGTTTTCAATGGAAACTAGTATTCCTAGGAGGAATGCATTTCCTGCTTTTCAACCAAAAATTTTGATCAATCTTTTAGTGCACAGAGTATGAGACGGGGATGTCTCTAAGCTTCCACCACATACAGGTTTAGCTCAGTATCTGTAAAATTGACTGTTATAACAACTGTTGTGATTGCTAAGACAGATTAGGTGTGGCTGTTGTCTTGAATTGAGTTGATTGTAAAAGTTAATGCTAATGTTTTGAACAAGAATGTTGGATGATCCGTTAGCGTTCAGATTATGTGTTGGAGTGACTCTCAACTACAATCAAATCATTTTCTAGCACAACATCTGTGACACTGACTGAGTTAAAGCCATTTTGTGCTTTCTAAGGTTGATTACCTGAAGTGGCCATCTTGAATTGTGTTAATTCCAAAAGTTAATCACTTCTCGATGTACCCCCACCAATTACTTTTTAAGAGTTTCATTAAAATCCACATGCATACCCCCCACCCCACCCCCACACACAAACACAGGCATAATTGTCCCCCCTTTCAAAGCAGCAGGGAATAACAATTATGTTAAAGTACTGTCTTTCTTTTGAAATGATAAAGTAACAAGCTGTTTATGCCTCTAGAGGAGCTCCACTGTCACATCTGTTACATACCTCCTGAGACAACAAAGTTCTTGGTGTTTCTTTCTTTTTATTTACATCACATTTATTCCTCCTTTCTTACCTTGACCAGATGCTCACAAGTTCACTGGTTATGACTTGAAGATAATAACCAAGTCCTCCCAGTTGAGCTATCTTTTTAAAAGATCTGGACACATTCACTGCCTTTTGTTATTGCAATCTTATTTACTCAGACTTGTGCATGGTCAACAGTCAAGGGAATGCATATACAGAAGGTAAACAAGTAAATTAACAGATTCACAATGGTGAGGCAGCAAAACCACAGAACAGATGTAAACCTGATTACAACTAATGTTCATTTATGAATGGTAGCTCACTCATTCAGAGGACTGAGGGAGATAATGCTCAAACTTGGCAAGGCAGAGAAAGGCGATTGGGACAGAGATACATAAATTACCCAGTCTTGGCAAACATTTGTTTATTTATTTATTTTTTTAACGCAATCATTTATATTGCTGGATTTGTTTTAGAATTTTTTCAAAAATCAATTTTTAACAATCTAAATTGGGAGGAAAAAATACAATCATAATAAATTTAACCAGAAACAAATTGCATGCTGTTTATTTTAAGCTTGGCACTGTGCAGTGCAAGCTAATTTCCACAAACTGGCAGACTGCAAGGGCTTCCAGTCAAAAGGAACATCAGCAGTTTATTTATTTATTTATTTTTTGGTCAAAATCATAGCATACAAAGCATGTCAAAGAAATAGTGCCTGTGATAAAAAACAAAACAAAAACAAAAACAAAACAACAACCAAACATAATCAGATGCTAAAAGCAGGCTCATACATTTTGTGCAAAAGATTCAGGTTCTTCTCATTAGAAACCTATTTGTAAAATAAATGTTCCACAATTATTCATTGGCAGATTTGGCTTTTCTTCTCCAGCTCTCTTTATTCACATTCAGCACATGAAAGAGAACTGAAAAGCCTTAATGTGGTGGTATGAGCCAATAACAATAATTTGGTTATTAGGAAATACACATTGAAGGGTAGCATTAACTTAAGTTGGCTTATTCTCTACATGAGCACCTTTTTTCATACGGACACATGCTGGTTGACTGACAGCCCAAATGCAGGTAGAGGTAAGCAAAATTTAATCATATTATGTTTTCTTTCGTCACCATATTTAGTAACATAAGCCTGACTTCTATTTATAAAAATAGCACAAGCCAGACCAGTATTACGTAACACAAATTATCACACTGTTCTTACCTTGTGGTTGCCTGCTAGGATGGAAAATCTGCAAGTCAAATGGTTGAGCACTTGTCTTCTGGATGACTGTAACATTTTGCCCTGTCCACTTATTGGCTCTCGCTAAAGTGTTTGTCCTCCAATCTGTCCAGTAGACATTTCCTCCATAGAGAGATACAGCAAAGGGATGGGACAGGTATTCATGGCCCCTTAGGATCTCAATGACCCCGCTCCCATCGTAGAGTGCAGAGAAAATAGCATCAGAGCTGTTCAAAAGAGACAAAACGCATATCAAAGATTAAACAATTTTTTTAATGCACTAAAAGAAAAGATGAAGAGAAATAAAAGTGAAACCCTCCACTTGACCAATGGTACTATTAAATTGCTCAGGACCTTCTTTAAACAACTGTTGGCAATGTTTTTAGATCTCTAAATATTGCATGTCATGCATAATTTATTGTCCACCAGGAGAATGAAAAGCTGACTTTGTTTCAGTAATTGCTGAATCCTTTGCAGTATTTGATGTCATACATATGTTAACAAGTGCAAAAAACCACACTTTGAAATTACCAACCGTGCATCCGTCCAAACAATCCTCCTTTCCAGATGATCCAGTGTTAGCCCATTAGGCCAGGCCCCAATCTCCATATCCTTAAACACAGTGTGTCTTCCACCTCCACTCATAGATGCAGCCTCAATTCTTGGAAAAGTAGCATCCCAGTCAGTCCAGAAGAGAATCCTTAAAGCCGAAACCAAAAGCAGTAATTAGCACTGATCATTGTGTTTCTCTTAGCAAAATCAATCAACACAATGACCAATACGATCAAATCTCAAAGGATCATGTTTGGTAGAGCTAAAACACCTAAAAAAACCACAAAGAAATGTGGATATAATGTTGTTGTATCTGCAATAACACAAAAAGAGCTGGTGACTGTCCAAGAACTGTATCAGGGTTCCAGTGAAACTCAACATCTGTGACAGTCCTGGAAATAGAAGGCCATCTGTTATAGCATGACTTTCACAGCTCAGATAAAATGTCCACCATTACTGCTGTGACCATCAAATGTAGGTGCCTTTATAACAGAATATATATATATATATATATATATATATATATATATATATATATATATATATATATATATATATATATATATATATATATACTAATATAGAAAGACGGTTTGTGTTTAGTAGTCCTGGTAGAGATGTTCTCCAGAAACATGCAAGTGACAAACATCATCTTCTTTTTTAATTTATTTATTTATTTATTTTTTGTTAAACTTGCTGATAATGATTTGAATCAGTACACTTTAGCTGTCAGTCACTGGGTAAAACAGATTTGGGATCCAGCTATAGCTAACTTGGCTGGCCTTTCCATTTTAAGTTAGACGGCTAACATGCAGTGTTCAAATATGGAAAGGCAACATTCACAAATGTGATGTAGCTGTCAGGTTGCCAAATTCTTCTGCAAATAACTTCAAATCTCATGGATTTCATGCTTGGAACCCCAGACTCGCAAAGTGTGCTCTCCAATTTCCAAAGAAAACCAGAGCCCCACAATGTTTTGACAGTATGCTGAAGCTTACACCAAGAATATTGCCTCTGTCCAGTTGTGGTCCACTAAGTCATCTTGAATGAACAAGAAAATGGGTGCTCAAATTTAAATCACATACTGACGACAACAAAACCGCGTTAGGAAGAAATATCCTTGTCCAGATCGATAGCCGTATTCACTTGATAAGGCCTCTGTGATCAATGACCCACTCCTTTGAGTGGATTCAAGTAATAAGATTAGAATTATTGCCCTGTAATGGAAATGCGCCTTTAGGCACCAAAAGCACCCATTAATCCTACTCTGCACAGCCATGAAATGTACTGTAGTCATCCTCCCAAATGTGAAAGAGTACAATGGGGAGAGTGTTGGAGCATATAACTCATTTCTTAAATGTGTTAAATTGATTTTAGGAATGTCTAGGTTTTGCCAAAGTCTTCAACCACTGGCTATTTCTCAGATACTTTAAGCTAAAATAGGAGCTCAAAGAGAAATACTAGCAACACTTTAACAGTAACAACAAAATGATTTACTGTCTTTAGAGTTCTCACAACAATATGATCCAATGCTGATGCAGTTATTTTAAGTACTTATCACTTTTAATTACTTTTCTGACCGAAGCGGAGGGTTTTATCTGTATTACTAAAAAAATATATGTTAAATGTGTCCTTAATGTTAACAAACAATGTTCTGGTATCCAAAGTCCAGTCTCGTTTCATAAAATGTGGGGAGGAGAGTTGCACGCAGACATATGTATTTTAGTTAATTGATGCAAAACATCCAAAAATATCAAGAAGACTTTTTTTGATAAACCAATTTTGAAGATGGAAATGGTGTGATGATGATATATCATCAATATGATCATAATTTATAAAATACTAATGTGATACAGATTTCAGTTTAATTTTTGCCACATAGTTACAAAACAAATCACATTCACAATTGGAAATTAAAAGTTAGTTACTGGCCAAGGTGCAGTATGTGAAACTGTTTTGTGGGTGTTTATAGAATCTTGAGCCATATTGTCATAACACAATGGTTGATATGCATACTATGCATCAACCTGATGTTTTCTCTTTGTACCAAATAAATATGTTCTTATCAGTCTAGCAAAGAAAAACCTTGCATTTCAGATACACATATAATTCTACAAGCGTTCTCCCCATGCACCTCAGCATGGTAAACAAGAGGACAAAATTGAAAATTAGGCCCAGAGGGAACCAATTCAAGCAAGAACAAAGCATACTTCTGGCTTATTGTTTAAAAGTTCTTGGTTGAAGTGTCAAAGAACAGTATTGCTGCTCAACAAGAGTAAATGGGTAGTGAACCATGTGAAGGGGAAAAGAAAAATTGGGAGTATTAGCTAAATCACTTTCTATTCATCTGTGCTAAATAATAAAACAATAATTTTAATGTATTGTGTATGAACTGCCTCTATGAACCTTAAGATAAATCTTCCTATAGCAAAGCAAATGCACAAATGTGAAATAAAGAAAAGTTAAAGTACACTTTTATTTTCTTCCTTTATTCCCAGTAGTTATAGCTGCCAGCAGTGATAAACATACCCCTGTCCAGGGTCAAGAGCAATGGCTCGAGGATGCTCCATGCCTCCTGCAATAAGTGTAGCGCGCATATCTCCGTTCAGCTTGGCCACCTCAATTTGGTCCAAATTGCTGTCAATCCAGTACAGTTTCCCCGTAATCCAGTCCACAGCCAGACCCTCTGGGGTGGCCAGACCATGCTGCACAACCACCTCAATTGCTGTCACTCCTAAAACAATATTAACAAGACAACAGTATGACCGAAATGCAACAACATATGTTACAGTCAGATGACAAGGGTGACTAGTAAATAAAGTTTTTGAGAAAATTTTTTTTCACAAAAAAAAAAAACAAACTGGAAAAATCTATATGAAAACTTTTTATTATGAAATATGATTGCTTCCTGCAAGGTTCCATTAAGCATGGCAAATGAATTTCCTACTATACTTATAATCCAACTGTGTAAAATTATTCTGAGATGTCTGGTCTTTTATGTATGTGTCACAAAAGGGTGAAATGGGCACTGGCAAGAGTTGATTGCTACAGCTCCACAGAGGGAAATAAATTCAAGAGAACTGCCACCCACAAAAGCACAGAGGCTACAAGCAGTTCTGATTCATGATTTTAAGAGCAGGAGATAATGTACTATAAGAGCTGAGGACTTCTGGTCCTGCAGTATTTTTCAGCTTTTCAAGATCATAAAAAAAAATTCAGGAAGAGGCAAAGTCAGCCCGATTTTTTTTAACTGAGTACAATATGTGTGACAACAACAAAATAAAACAGAAAAGTATCATTCCAAGCATTATAAGTATCCATTAGATTGGTTCTAGAAATAAAATAAGTACAATATGACTTACCATGCTCAGCATAAAGCACACACATATTGCACATGTCAAAGTATTATGTACATTGGTGTCCTTGTGTTTGCTGTGTGTGTGCATACCACCAGACTCTGAGAGCTTTCCTCTGTAGATCTTATCTTCCACCACATCTGTCCAGTACAGAAGGCTGCGGTTAAAGTGAAAATCTAAAGCGATGGTGTTCCTCAGTCCTGGCACCAGCAGACTGTAGTCTCTCCTGCGAAGGTCTATTCGTCTTATCTCATGTCGGATTGAGAAAATGATGAAAGCTTCAAAAGGATCTAATCAAAGAGACAGAAAAAACTTTTTTTTTATTTTTTTGACAATGTGGAACATCATCAACTGGAGACAGAGCTTCTTGCACTATATAACAAATTATGTCTATAATCTTCAACCTATTTTGACCTTTAAACACAATGTTACCCAAAATATGATCATAAAAAGGCTATGTTTTAATGACAATCTATAACTTCAGGACATTGTCTTAATGAAAACAAAAAACAAAGTTAGAATGAGGTGTTAATAATAGTGAAAATTGTATTAAAATGGGAGCTGTGTTATAATCATCTCACAAAAAGGATTTGATATCCAAATACATCCTTGTATGCTCTGCCTCACCTTCTACCATGTTCTACTTCTATATCACTGTACAGTTGCCCCCCCAAAAAACCTAACAGAGTGATTTGATGTAGTTTTCTTTTTTTTTTTTAAGTATCAATTCCCTGCAAATCTTGATGCATACTGGCAGTGAAATATTAGAGACGAATGCATGCTGTGTTTTGCTCTAAAGCCCAGCAGTCGGGCTAAAGAAGAATCACTATTAAAAAGCCATCACTTTTGCCATTAAAGCTTTTACATTTAAAGCCTTTGCATGTTTTGGGTTAAATTATCTTGAAAAAGCAGCACTTATAGCCTCTTTTTTTTCTGTTTTCAGATATCCTTGCATAATCTTGAAGATAAAACATGATAATACTACAACAAACAATGAATAAACCCTGCACAATAGATTCATTTTAACAAGCTGCTGAATATTTTAGAAATCCACTTTAAGCCACTAAAATATTTCTGACCTCTCACCACAAATACAAACTCTTGAAAGGAACATCTTGTGACATTACACTGCTGGTAAGTTGTTATTTTCCTAAGATTCCCAAGTTATATTCTTTAAAATATTTTGTTTTTAAAAATTTCAAGAACATAAATCCAAGGAAAAAACATCATCACCACTGTAAAATATCTTCAGCATAAAGAAAGGCTTGTGGTTGGTAGAAGTGTTTGGATGTGGTAGTACAAGCTAAAGTAGAAGATTGTTCAGAGTGTCACTGTTAGGGTTTTTTACATTATCAGCCTTTGTGCTCATGTGGAACACTGCCTATGTGAGAGACCAAGGTCAGACGGCGGGCCGGCGGGCGCCACACCATCTGGCTCTCCCAAACAGTGATGTGTTTTGTGTTTTTGCTATGATCAGAACTGGCCTTGGCCTGCTAAGATCAACCCCTTTTTTCTTCTTATTTCTTCTTCCTTTAAATAAAGAGAAAGCCCAAGTGGAGGGGCAGAACTTCCTGGACAGCACGCCATTAGGAGCTGTTGTGGAATCTCTCCTCTTTGCGAAGGCCTTCACAAAAAGACAACAAGCCTCTCCGGTGTGATTTTTTCTTAGCAGGTTAAATAAATGAAAACCCTGACAGTCACCCTGCCTCCACCAACCCATTCAAGTGCTACACACAGCATATGTAGCCAACTGTGATACAGTTGGCTTCTGACGCCTTTCCTACCAGCAGTTTGCATCTATGACCCTGTTGTTAGTTCATCTGTTGCTGTTAGGTAATTACCATCAAACAACAGCAATGCCCTGCAACACCTGATGCTATGGAAATGATCTAAATTGGTTGTCAAGCCAAAACATTTAGTCTACCATTAAATGCACTCAAATTATTCCAAATTTAAATATTTATATATGTATATTTATTTATATATGACAGTTGAACTCTTTACAACTGCCAGACAGCTGTGAAAAATTCAGAATGACAACATTTTTTGGGGTGGAATGAATATAGGCACCACTCATCCATGTGGCTTTCTGATAAATGTTTGCTGACAAATATATCATAGTTGAAATCCACTGATACAAAAACTAGCTCAGAATGCTCACATCTTGTGCTTTGTGTGGTATACGATAGCTTGATAAGCAACAGTAGGACTAGCACAGATATGAATAATAAAAACCTTGATGGTGGATTTACAAATAATTTATGGTCCTGTTCTGTCAAAGCAGTCAACAGATATAAATGATTTTAGTAGACAATTCTAAAAAACAAAACAAATTCCTTTGATCTCAGTTAACCTCATGCTGCTATTTTGTGTTGAAAATGATGAGAAAATATGCAATGACTTTAAAGCCCTACAAACCAGCAAACACACACACACATATCATTGCTGATCTTTGTTTTTTAGATAAAAGAGAGACCTGCTTTTACAAACATAAATATTTTTTTATCTGCTTTCTAGAAAAATCATAGCAACATTTTTGAATCCAGGAACAAACTGATATTTTTTTCTTACTTTCCTTAGACATAGATGTACAAATAAATTCAAAAATATTTTTTTCTCATCAACTGAGTCTCCTTTAGCCAAAGAAGTATAATTTAAAGTTAAAACATGTTAGCTGAATTTGCAACTATTTTTTAACTCACTTCCAGTTAGATGGCTTGAACAGAAAAAGAAACAGTCTCAAACATATTTCACTGGTTTATACCACCATGTGGTGCACATTAATTTGCATCACTAGCAGCCAAACCAATTTGTTGCCAAAGTGCTTTGGAATGAACACGTTTTTATTTATTTATCTATTTATTTCATTTTTCATTTTTTTTTAAATTAGTAGATACACTTATACATAGTTTATTTTGATGAATACATTTTAAAGGTCAGGAAAAGTTGTTAAATTTAGTTGCAAGTTGCTGGTTAACAGCACTTTCATATTTTACTGTCTCCGTGGCCTTGCTCCCAGAGGTTTGTTTCAGTTGGTAAGAGCACATCTGCCTCCTCCTCCGAGATGTTTGCAAAAGTTAAACGCAAAATTTTACACTTTCTTGCAGACGAACTACACATCAAGTATTTTCTGACTTGAGTGACAAAATACAGTAACCAACCTAGTGATAATTCTTTCTGAAAAAAAAATTTAAAAAACATTTGTGCCAACGCATTGTATAGTATTAAATTGAGGAATTTAAAAGAAATTACTTTTTTGTTTATATAATAAACTGGGATATTTGTTTTCATGCAGAACTTGATGTATGATGAACAAGTGGAATTGCAATTAGCGCCACAATAAAATTGTGTATTTTTTTTCTGCGTTAATGTATGATTAGAGCTGCAACTGCCATCCATCCTGGAGTGAAAGAGAGAGGCAAGTCATCAAAACAAGGTCCATAAATCAGAATGTGACAAGCCAACAGCATGTGTGCCCCTATTGTATTTCAAGTGCTTCCAAGCAGTCTCATCAAATGGATTATCCAGTAACAGCAATCAGAAAAGCAGATTTAGAATTTTTGATGCGCTGCTCTGGCGAAACGCCTGCGTTATTGGGTTAGGCCTGAGGTGAATATCTGCACAACTGAATGAAGCATCAAAGCTCTCTGGTTTGGGAAGAGAGAACATGTTTCCTCCACTCAGCATCAGTGCAGATGGAAACCGACAGGACTCATCACTATGGTGCCTCTTCAGATTTTAAAATGATTGAAATTGACCGGCTCTAAATCAACATTCATTTCTAGGCTTACAACCTTCTTGCAACCTTTTTAGCACCCAGACAAACTAAAATAAAAATGCTGATGTGTTGAAGTTTGCTTTGTATGATTTTCAAACATTTCTTTTTTCTTTGAATTAGAATTTGAAAAAAATAAAATCTTGCTGCATTCATTATTACTGCTCATCTCTCAGGAGGTCGCAAGCTCTACACAGCAAGTAGCATCTCTCGAATTAAAGATTGACAACATACAGCTTGCCCCAAAATAAAATTCAGTCCTACTGAAGATACAAAGCATCAAAACAGTCAGTAGCATCATAAAACAAACATTAAAAAGCCAAGGTCTGTTACCTGTGCTGTGACAGCTGTCTCCATCTGAATCAAGTATCCATCCGGGATAACAGGAGCACTTCACTGTGGTCTTGTACTGCTCACACACCTGGCTGCACTTCAGGTGACGGCTGCAGTAGTCCACCACCTCACACGTCTTGTTGCTCGAGTCCAAGTGAAGTCCAGGCGGACAAGAACACACAACTCCTTTTCCTGGTGCCACAGTGCACTGGTGACTGCACCCCCCTCTGGCTACGAGACACATGTCTGTGGTGCAGAAAGTGTAGACATTTAGAAACAGGCCAGAGAGATTGTAAAAAATAAAATCTAAAAAGAAAACTATGTTGGGGTAGCTGTAACTGATGACAGTATGTGGCGCTACCTTAAATCCATGTTGTTGTTGTTTTTGTTGTTGTTTTTATTATTATTTGATTTTTTTTATTTTATTTTTGTACCTATTGCCATTATCACTGCTATTTTACAAGTAAGATAAGTTGCATTTTTTATTTACTGTTTGGCATACATACTTGAAAAAAATATTAAAAGCTGCAAATTAAAAATGCAAAACAATTGTAATGACAATAAAATAAATATGTTATTTTCTTTTGCAATGTGATTAAGACCACCTTCCAAGAGGAAATAGCACTGTGCCTTCTTGTTGTGTACACAATCGCCTGATGTTGTTATGGTTGTTACCATCAGTTCTGAATCATCCTGAACTGGTGCAAATCAAGAAGACCCTTGACAATCCTCTGAACACAAACTAATGGTCTGAGATGAGCTAGAAGCCCTCTTTTCAGTCACGATTATACTTGAGGGTCTTACAGGATCTCAGTGAGGGTTGGTTAGTGATGCTCCAGAAAATAAGCCCTGATGTTTACACTGCCTACTTTACCAGATTAAATGGCTGGAGATAGTCACATGAGAGGCCTTTTAGTTTCCCTGAAGGCTGTTACACAAATAGTTGCACATTTGCCTTTATTGAGAGGGGAGATTTCCTTTATGTTTTGTCTCTGTTCCCTGAGACAATACATACTGCTTACTTGTCATGCTTTAGGTGCCAAGTGTGAAATGGGGAATGTAGAAGGACTCTACCGGGACATTTTAAATATTCCCACTATCCCCTAATGAAGCACAGAATATAATAACAATAATAATAATAATAATAATAATAATAATAATAATAATAATAATAATAACTGTGGCAGGAGCTTACTCAATGGCTGCTTTGAGGTTTTTTTTTTTTCTTGTGGCAAGTCTATACTTAAATATCTTGTCAGCACTATTAAATGTAAAAATAGACAGCTTTATAAAGTCTTAATGACATATGAAGATGAGCAAGATTTGAACTATGATTACAAATTTAAAATCCAATATAATACATACTCATGGGTTATAAGATCAACATGCCTAAAGGGTTTGCAGCTGGTATGATACAATCTCACAGCTGACAAGTTTCAGACAGTTCTTTCTGGTCTTTTTTTTTTCCACAAGTAATTTATTTGCAAATGCTTTGATCAGATTTTTGTAAGATGTCTGTAACATACATCTGAAAACCAAAAACATGTAAAATGTACATGCATTCATGTTCTTAACAGATAGACAAAGCATTTATATGTTCTACATTTTCTTCATATTTTGAGTCAAATGCATGAATAACTTTCAGGCTGTGTGCCAAGGAACTGTATATGAGCTTAATTTTGACCCAAACACTTTATAAATGAGTGAATCATAATGTTTCCTTATTGATCTAAACTGTTAATAGGCCTATTATTTGAAGCAATGCTAAATAGAAAAAAAAATGCTATTTTGACAAAACAATGTTTGTAAATTTGTAAAAAGAAGATATTTAATTTTTATTTTCTATATCATTGTGCATGAAGCTGAGGAGCTGCAGCCATTAATTCATTTGGCCTGCTGATACTGTTGACATGCCATGAAGCCAAACCCATCAAACACCTTTGGGATTCATTGCCATGCAGCCTTGTGAGGCTGCTTTAACAGCAAGGATTGAAACCTTGTTGAAAGCCTTCACACAGCAATAATACATGCTACAGCAGCCAACATATCCAAGGTGGTGGAATGAGATTTTTAGTAATCATCTGTGGGTCTGTAATCTTCTCAATTCCTTATGCTTTAAGCAACAGACTTGCTTGAGTATGTAATTATACTTTCAGGATGACAGAATAAGGTTCAAAAGAACAAAATCAGACAAACATTACCACAGATGGGTCCTTCGTCTGAGCGGTCAGCACAGTCCACTTTGCCATTGCAGATCTTGTCAGGTGTGAGGCACACTGAGGTGTCGTTGGCACAATGGTATTTGGGCGGCTTGCAGACAGCTGACTCACAGGACTCTTCATCTGAGCGATCCTCACAGTCAATGTCCCCATCACACACCCAACTCTTTGTAATACACTTGCCTGTAGTTTGAGATGTCAAGAAGAATGAAAGTAAATTTCAAATTTAACATTTATTTTCATTTTCATTTTATTTTCATTTCAAGTTTCAAATATATAGTCTTTTGAGATTATCATCTTTTTAAACACAAATATTTTAGGGTGCAGCATTAAAGCTCTGTGTCTTAACTACCTGAAACACATTTAGCATTTTTTTGTTCCTTTAAAAAAGACAAATGTTTGACTTGTCAGTTTTATGCTCTGTGGTACATATTTAACTTGATAAAAAGACCACAGAAGACTCCTCTTTCTAATACTACCAGAGGATTATTTGTGGTTCCCTCACTGGAATTAGGAGGTACCTGTAGGTGGAACCATGAGGAGGTGGCAGGGAAGAAAACAAACACAACAAATGTGTCAAGATTGTGTTGCAACATACACACGTTGTTTTGTTTTGTTTTTTTTCCCACCAGTGTCAGATCAGTGTAAACTGACATGTGAGGCTGAGAATCTGTTGAGTGTTTGGTGTGGATCCAAGTTTGTTTAGATACATCAGTGTCTTTATCTTGTTTCTAAGACATTCTATTGTCAAGTTGAAAACAAAGCTGAATAACACTTATGAACTCAGGTTTTATGTTTTAAATGCCTGTTATGTTTGTATAAAAAAGATAATCTTTCCAGTCTGTAAAGCATTGGTAAAACTAGAGATGTGAATCTACTTATTTCAAAGAAAACTCAATAGTTTTTGGTCTGTTTAGTAAAGAGTAGCTGAAATAACAGATTTTTTAGCAAAACAATTTTATTTAGAATATAAGCAAGAAAACTTTAACTTTTATTTCAAACATGATTTTACTCAGAGAGTGAATTAAAATAAAATACAACATCTGACTGTTTTTACTAAGCAGCGGTTATTGATTCAGGTTTTGCTGCTTTTATTCCATCAATACAGAATAATTTACAGATGAGTTTATAAGAGATTTATTTTTGTTTCTTTTAAGAATGGATAAGGACTTCATTAAACTAAATAAATAAACACATGGATCCACACATCTTTCTCACAATTACTGCTTATATACCTTGAAGGAACTTAAGATTTTTTGGCAATATTTCCACAATGATTTTATCCAAATCAGATGAACGCTCAGGGTTGAAAACTTAAAGTCATAAAATTTATTTTAATTTCAAAGTTAAATTATTAGTAAACATGCATACAATTCAAATGTGGTAACTGCATTTAACAGCCTGATGTAAGTTCTGCACCGCAACCAGCATCTGTGTGTGTGTGTGTGTGTGTGTGTGTGTGTGTGATATATATGCATCACTAAGCTCCACATTTACTGTCAAACTGTTCAGTTGAAAAGTAAATGTCATCAGTTTAAATATCTCTGAAAATCCTTTCTTTGTCAGAAAGCCTTACTTATTTTATAGTTCATAAAAGTGCACAACATGCACTTTTACTGCATGCCTTCAGTTGTCTCACACATTTCCCCCTCATTTTTTTCTCAAATTGAACTTTGTTTCTGTTTTGCTGCACTGCATTTATGAACACAAGATCAAAGCCTGCAGCTTTGTCAGTTTTATTTGTTACATTTGGAAGCACACTGATGCCTAAAGTGAAAATGTTCAGAGAAAAATGGGACATTAGTTTGCAGCTTTTGTATACAAAAAATAGCTATTTTTAGATATAAGTTTTTGAATATTCCCAGAGAAGGCACTAAGCTCTTCTGGGGAGGACAGCATCACCAGAGCAGAGAAGTGTGACACAGAAGAATTAGAGTAATTAATAATTGTGTGGTCTAATCAACCTGTCACCATGCAGCTTGGCCTCTATTCTAGATAAAACTGTCAAGGGATGAGGCAAAGCTGAAGGGCAAAGTTTTGCAAGTAGCTGGGATTTCTTTCTGTCCTTTTTTTTTTTTTACAATTGCTAAATAAAATAATAAAATAGTGCTAGATTTGGGTAGATGGACTCTGAAATACCCTGACTGGTTGAACCAAAATGAACCACAAACGTAATCATCAAGAGCTCACCAGTTAACAAAGCCTCTATAAAATGTTTTATAATCAATAACTGATAGAGAAAGTGGTTCATAAAACTACTGGAGTTTTATTCTTTATAAAAAGTTTAGGAAAAAGAAAAAAAATGTATTAGTTAAGTGTTTTAATGCTCACACAGCAGGATTTTTATGATGTTACATGCATCCATTCATGATTTTTGACACTGCTCTTTACGACAACTGATAAGCTGCAAAAGATATTCAACAAATATTTATTTTATTTATATGTGTAGTATTACTGTTTATGTGTACATGTATGTAATGGAAAAACACAGAATTTCCTTCAGGAAAAGAAACCAATCCAATCAAAGTCAAGCTTAAGTTTAAAAAAATTCTGGTTGTCATTTAAGAAAAAAATAACAAACATCTCATTTTCAATCAGTACTCTCTGATCAAAATGCCTCATCAGTCCCAGTAAAGGTAACAATTAAGTGTCACCTGTGGAACATTTCAACCAAAGGCCAACTGCTGTTGTAGATTTTGTTTTACTTTTGGTTCTGTAGTCACTACCTGTATCTTTGCAGGTAAACTTGGCCTTGGGGTCACACATCCTTTTTGTTCCCTCACAATCTTTCTCATCGCTTCCATCCTCACAGTCCTTGTCTCCGTCACATCTCCAACGTTCTGGGATGCAGGTTCCATCGGCGACACAGTGGAATTCATCCTCGCTGCACTCAATCACGGATGGCAGCACTGAAACAGATGTAATTCAGCAATTATTGATTTACAGATCTATTCTACAGCACACCTTGTGAGAGCGCAACAATAATTGGCTGTCCTTAACAGACTGGTTTTAAAATATACACATTTAAACCTGGCCATTTAGCAGCTAAAAGGTCAGCAAGACTCAAAAAGATTCAAAGAAGTTATTTCACAAGTGTTCACCACCATCACCACCACCACACACACACATGCAAATGATAATTTGTACACATTTAGAATAATTCAAAGCTACAATACCACAATGACTTGAGATATGAATCATTCATTGTGTGTATTTTATTTGATGTTAATAACCTAATGAACCATTTGCCTTATTCTTCGAGACAAAGCCATTATTCCCAACAGCAAAGACAATACAAAGTCTCATTCAACCCAATGAGTCAGACACAAAGGGGATTGAGAGTCCTGCAGTTCAATTCAGGGTATAGTTTGATGAATTGTCTCCACATTCTAGTGACAAGCAAGTGAGCTGTGAGTTTTCGAGGACCTTTCATTAACTTTCTCTGATAATTAGATTAAATGATACAATTCCTTTCGGTAACATTCCCCAGCATAGAATCATGCCAAGTTTTCTTCACACAACTCAGAAAACAGTATTTATACCACTAAAATAAAAACCAACAATACTAAATCTTTTACAGCACAAACTGAAGCAGATGGAGACACATCAATTCGCTTCTAAAGATGCTGACATACAATTCAACAAAATAGTAACTCCTTTATTCTCTTAATTATTGGTTTAACCAGGGCATGTGTTTGTCCAGGTACCTTGTGTTTATACTGACTCAACGTGTGAGCAATTTGAACATTTTAAAAAGCCACACAGACATTCTTACATGCAGATCCACCTCTACAGGTTGTGTTCTCGTCACTGAAGTCGCCACAGTCGTTGTCACCATCGCAAGCCCAGTGGTCTGGGATACAGCGTCCACTGGTGCACTGAAACTGACTGTTAGAACAGGTCTGGATGCAGCCCACTTCATCACTGCCATCGCCACAGTCGTTATCTATGGACAGAGATTAAACTTTTTTATAGAAAACAAAAAAACTAACAAAAAACCTTACCATTCAACAGTACTCAGCAGATGTGTAAACCATTTGTCAATGGGAAACTTGTTTTGTGGGAAAACTCTCTTGGGCTTTAAAAGCTCTCACCGGAATCACAATGCCACTTGACACTGATGCACCGGCCATTTGAGCAGCTGAATTCTGTAAGGGGCCTGCAGGTGGGGAAAGCTGGAAAAAATGTAAGCAAATAAAAAAAAACAAGTTTAATCCAAATATTCCTGAATGAATAAATGTAAAGTAACCTCCTATTCTTGGTACGGAAATATTGAAAAATTTACACTTTGACCACATTAATTGACATTTTCTTAACAAGTGAGAAAAAGTAGGGTTTTAGATTACTTTGTAGACAACATTGTAACTTGAGCCATAATGAATAATATTTGATAAAAGTAGAAACTAAATTGTGTTACTTTGATTAAGACTATTTTAAAGAAGTCACATTAATTAAAGTATCATCTCCAAGACTTTTACATGATTGTATTAAGCATATAAAGCTAATGATTTAGATTTGTAATAGCTCTACATTAAGAAAGAAAGCTCATTAAGCTTAAGAAGAAAAAAAGGAAAAAAAAAGACAAATGTTATTAGCAAATCTTTTTTTGAATGCCAAAGATATATTTTTTTAAGAAAATATAACTAAATAAATAAATAAAAAACTGCAATTCATTTAACATTGTTTTGGGAAATTATGCTGAAAGTAGCTGCAAAAATGGCCATGTTCTCGAGTCTAAATTGCACCTATAATTGTGATTCTGAAATACTTGCCAGATTCTTTGTATTGGTGGCCCTGGTTTTAGGTGGAAAATATAGTGAAATTCCTTCTCTGATTAATGCTTTGTACTCAGGGGAGAGTTGAAGTGCTGTGGTTTATTTACCACAACTTCTATTTTCACATTTCATCTCTTGTTCAATGCCTCCAGTCACAGAACTAGATGGAAAACACGCTTTACCATGAAACAGAAAAGCAAACTTCGCTCAAACAACTTCTAACATACGCGACTCGTCATTTCTATTTAAACGCAGGTCATCCAGTATATACATAAAACAATACATTTTTCTGTCTTACATTCATATTTAATTATCACCTACTGCTATAACAGGTAAAATTTGGTGTTGTAGTAGCTGAGACTTATTTCCAACACATATTTTTATACATTGAGTTAGGTCTGATTTTACAACTTTTCTATTAACTACTGGAGTTAACTCAGCATGTCTGTTAGTAAAGTATCCCATGAACCACTGCACAGATTTTAAAGAAACTTTCAGAAAAGAATTACTAGATGTGTATCTTTAACTAATTAATTTTGTTGTCACCCAAACTCAAATTGGCTGCCAAAGTCAATCATCCATAGCCAAGACAAAGTCTCTTTACCTCAGCCAATTTTATAGATATTGAGCTAAAATCTGTTGTGCTAGTAGCTGACTATCAACCCCAACACATACTGAGCAGTACACACTGTGCAATAATAAGGCTTAAAACTGCTGGTGTCAACCCTGCCTGTCTGTTAACAAAATATCTCATGAACCACTGGATGGATACTAATGAAACTCTCAAAAGGTGATCAATGGTCTACAAATGATTAACCTTTAAATTCACCCCAATTGGCTGCCGCAGCGCAGCAACCAAAGTCAAGTAAAAAAGGCTCTAATTCAGTCAATTTTACAGACAGTTTTTTTTTGTTTTTTTTATGTAGCTAATGAGTCCTCCCCAGTACATTCTTTGAGCATTTTCACATCTTATTGGATCTCACCATATTACATAATGTCAATTGTAAGGTCAACTTTTATACATAACTGTTTCCCTGTTATTATAAGGTAACTTTGGTTTAAAACTGTCATAAAATGTGGCAGATGATATGCATTCCCTCAAGAAATGCTAGAAATACTTATCAGATTTTTAGGTTTTCTTCTTCTATTAACTTCAACTCTGTCACCTAGTCAAGAAACTACTGTGAACTACTCTAGTTTAATTGACAGCTTCAGTATTGTCTCCTGTGTTGCAGTAGTTATATGAAATCTGATTCTACAGTTTTTTTTTTGTTGTTTTGTTTTCTTTTTTTTTTTTTTTTTTTTTTTTTTTTTTTTTTTTTGGTAAGCTGATGACATTGTCAGGACTGACATTTGTATTCCCATCACATACCAGCCTAGTTTTTGGTATACTGTATACTGAATGCCTGAAGCTTTATTGACTTCTGTATGAAATGTGAGTCTTCATTTGAATTGATTTGTTGCTGCAGCTGTATGGAATACATTTGGCACTGTAGAGGAGTTATTTTGAATCATTATCATATAAGTGTCATTCACAGCAGGCTGTATTTTCCTCAAAGGTCGTAGGTCTCACTGACAGCACACGGCTGCCTGGAATTTAACATTTGTTAAGAATGAAGCGTGAGCATGCATAAATAATGAGAGTTTCAAGTAAACAGTGAGCAGGGCTAAAAATGAAACACCAGCATCTATAAATAATGACGGCATCAAGAGAACAGATAGTCCAACAGAAGACAATGTGTGACAAGTACTAAACTACTGACAAACAAAATCCAAATTAACATCAATCTCTAAGGCAGCCACCACGGAGCTTCAGGTGTTCCAAAACCCACAGAAGCTCTACTGAAGCTAAGTGAGCTGCCAGAGCTTCACAGAAGAGTGCCTGCAGAGAAGTAATGCCTGAGGAAGCTCAGACAACAGTATGGGAGAGAATATGTTTTGCTGCACAGCTTGATTATGATTGAATGAAGCCGAGCATGAACTTTAATTACTGCTTACACCCTGGCTGTTTGTGACTGCGTATTGAAGCAGCTTAGGACACACAAAGGGAGGCTGACGAGATACAGCACAGAGCAGCACTTGGCAAACATCAATCACTGTTAAAGGCTGATTTAATACAAATAGTGATTAAAGAGAATCTTAAAACCTTCTCCCTCATCATTTAAATGTATGCTGCTAATTCAACTAGTTCAACCTCACTGCTGAAAACATCTTTCACAGCCAGCCCCAGACACTCTTTCCTGCTCACATAATGAAAGGTTAAATACATCTTCAAATAACTCCAAAAACCTTAATAGCTTATGAGTTTTTCTCCTCTTTATGTTTTCTAAAATTTATCCAAAACAGAGCATTTTTAACTCACTGACCTTAGCTGAGATATATATATTTCAAGGTGTTACCGCCAGTCTAGCTTTCGTTTTAAGAGCAAAAAATCTCAACCGAGTGCAGCAATGCATGAGAAAGTCACAATATATTCAATAAGAAATAATCAGCTCTAAGTAGAATTGAATTTAAACAAATTATAGAGGTCCTTTGGTGCACGGTTTGACTCTGAGGCCCAGATTTGATATGCCTCACAATTTAGAATATAGTTTCAATTCAGAAATAGCACTTGTGGGAATTACAGTTCTGCAGGTGAAATTCCAAAATTGCACCGGCAAGCACAGGCTGAGACAGCTCATTTTAATAACAACCAAAATTTGTCTTCCAGAAGCAACACAATTTAGCACAAAGTCATAAACAAACAGACCTGTTGATAATCAGGAGACTGTAATTTACCAGGGGCCATGACAACTTTTTTTTTTTTTTAATGACAAAAAATAAAAATAAATAAAAAAAATTGTCATGGTCCCTGGTAAATCTTCTAGCTTCTAAGTTGTGCTCTTTAGCTAATAAATAAATTTTATTATTCACACAAATTTCCAAAACTTTACTCTTCCCTTGTACTACATTTAGTTTTGTTAATTTTTTGAGCATACAAAAAATATTATTAATGTCTAAAAAGACATAAGAATACTGAAAATAATTAACAATTAATACTGCTTTAAAATAACAAATCTGACCTGCTTTTCTGCATTCTAAGTAAAAAATGATAACCGTAACACCCCAATGACAGATTACAATGTGCTCATTTAAACATGAAAGTAATAAAATCACAATAAAACCTTTAGTACAAAAGTTGTTGCATTGTTCCTTTTAGATCTTGATTCATGGTCATTTTGGATTCCCTCCAATTAATTAGAAATACAGTGGATTATAAGTTGTTTTAATAAATTATTTTTCACATTCAAAAACTGCATTTCATTTACACAAATGAAAAATATCTTGCTGACCTTACAGCAAGTAAAACCCAAAATCTGTCCTTGTCTCCACATCGTTCACTCTTTTTCTGCTTTATTTTTTTGTGTTTTTTTAATAAAACCAGTGTATTGAACAATCTATTTGACCTGCATCTTTGTGGCTGTGACCAGTTTTATTTAAAACTTTCAAGAACTACCAATTTCAATGAAATAAAAACAAAACAAAAGAACTGCATAAAAAAGAAAAATCAAATTGATACGCAGACAGATGTCAATCAATGTGGCATCTCAGGGAGATGGATTGGACTTGTATTTGACCAACTTTAAGATATTTTTGTCCCAGTTAGTCAAAAGAAACTGGCAGGTGTGTATCAAATGGAGAACATAGAAGACAACATCATTTGGTTCACAAGGACAAAAAAAAAAGAAAAACATTGTGCCGCACACGTTCAGCCCACATGATGCAACACAATACTCCTAAATCATATTTTCTGTGAAAGCACATATTAAAACAAGTGTGGTACTCTACCTGCAGCTCTGTGTATTGCTCACTGCATTGAGTTAAATGCACTGTATCCTTTAATTTACTAACGGGTGCACAGTAAAACTGAGGCTGACGTGAATGCTGTTAGGTTGGCACTATAAATAAAAATGAGGCATCACTAAACAAGTATAAATCATCCTCTAGTTGGTATCAACATCTCTACCAGCTTTCATGGTAATCTATTTAAGAGCTGGCAAAGTGCCAAGTTCATGGAAGCATCAGGATAAATGTTTGTCCAAAAATAAATGTGCACAAATGTAGTTTCACAGTATATCTAATCCATCCAAAGAGTATTGGGGCATTTAAACAGAATCATCAATTACCCATTCTTTCAGCCATACCACTAATTAACAATAATTACACTGCTTGTACAGAATAAATAAAAATATGTTATTGAAGTTTGGGATTCCTGTAACCATCCTGTAACATTCTATCTTTTCTAATCTGTACATTTCTTTTCCATTTACAATTTCAGCTACACAACAGAAAATATGAAAAGCATTTTCAAGCTATGTGCTGACATCCGCTCTTAGGTTTTATTTTCTTTTGTTCTTTCATTCTTTCTTTTGTTCATTTTTGTTTTCTTGTGTAAAAGTCTTTGGTCATCTCTCATTTCTTAATACTTTCCTGGCAACTTAATAGCCCTTGAAAACTATTTCTTTAGGCTTTCCAAAGATCTTTCAAAGCATTGTTCATGACATGGGCTAAAAGACAGGCTTAAATCATTTTCCTTTGATCTCTGCTTATCCAGTAATCTCCTTTTCTTAGGCACAATGTGCTGTCATAGTCAGGTGCAAGGTCTGGTCATAAATGAAGTGAAAAGGAAATCAAAGGTCAAAGAAAAACTTTGAAATGCCTTCAGAAGGCCTGGACAACCATTGATGAAGACTATTTTAAAAAGTACAGCTCTTTAGACACCAAATATACAGAAATTAAAGTAGCATTCCATGAAGGAATTCACCCATCAACTTGCATGCCATAGTTTTAAAGAAAGATTTAGTGCAACCGTTTTAGCCCTCGGCATATAGTTTGAGGATGACTCTTAAATATTACCAAACCGAACTTTAGCTAAATATAGGTAAAGTTTAATTAGTAATGACAGCCATGTTGACTCCATCCCTTTCTGAGTTTAACTAAAAGCCATTCAATGGTTCATAAGATTTTTTGCTAAATGGCAGACAAACACTAACACAATTACAAATTTCCCCCCTTTCATGGCAGCGAGCAATAATTAGAGATGCTTTAAAACTGTTGCACAATACTGTAGATCTCTTGCATGTACTTTAAACCAACTTGTGAAAAGGGAAGCAAATGCACTAATTAAGTACAAAGAATGAATAATGATAAAAAAGGTCCATCTGTTTTTTATTGTCTCACTGCTGCAGTTGTCTTTTTTATGTGTGGTTTTAAGATTAAGTAAAAAAGAACAGCCTTATATAGAATTATCCTGCGCAATGCTGCTCGACATATATTTTCTGTCTATCAATTAAAAGTAAAATATATCGTTACGTCTATGAGCAGAAATTGTAAAAATGTCGACAGGTTTCTGGCACAGCCATGAATTATGCAGTCACATTCTGAGTGTTTCAAGTGCAGAATGTAAAATGAGTTTTGACATCTCACCCACTGATGACACAACCATTCAGTCAGCAATGTAAATCTACAGCTCTAACATTTCTCACAGTTTTGTTTTATGTACGACATGTTTCTCACTGCAGCTGTAAATATAACTACACAGGGCGTGACATTTTAAAGTGTGACCAGTTTACCATTGCAGTTTAGGCTCCAAATAGCTGTGTTTATGTCCAGCCTGTGACATTTGAATGGCATGTCCTAAATATTCTTGAAACTCACTGCATGATATTTCATCAGACTTATCCCCACAGTCGTCCTCCTGATCACAGCTCCAGCCTCGAGGTATACAACGTCCATTCTGGCAGGAGAACTGGTCGTCTTGACAGGGCCGGGCTGAGAAACAAGAAAAGTGGCCGCTTAATTCAATCACAGCTGCATAAGTCAATGCAAGACTGCACAACAACATCTAATGTTCTGCAGATCACCAAAAATGTCAATGTCTGGCCTGTGCACACTCTTTATCACTCAATCACACAGAGCACAGTAGGTCTGATGGCCGTGGGAAATGTGCTGTTGCTTGATGAGCCGTCAGTCACATGCTGGTGGTCATGCACATGACAGCGCACGAGCAGTGTCCCGCTGATGTTGGATATGCATGTCAATCTTACAGTGAGGAAGCATTCATCATTCGCTGGCTAATGCTCATTGATTGATCCTCTATGGATAAAAAGCTCCTGAGAGACACCACTGAGAACATGAAGACAATGTGATCCACTGTGGGTGTCCCTGACAGACTACTGGCTCTCATAGGTGCCTCAGCTCTTTAATACCATAGTGTTTTCCCACAACATGACTCATAGAGCTGCACTAAATCTGCTTACATCAGCCTCATTTAAAAAAAAAAAAATATATATATATATATTAAAATAAATGCTGCATTGACTACAACTGACACTTCTGTTAAAAAAGTATATTTATATATAAACACCAACCTCTCAGGTAGGAACATTTTAATAAAAAAAAGACTTATCAAAAAGATTTAGACATTTCTATATAGATAAGAAAGATGTATGACATTTAATTTCCACAGTCTTTATTGCTGATGGGCTTAAATCACAGAAAAAAGTCCAACAGAGCATCCATCATCTTAAAGAAAACAAGTAAAAAAAAACATTCTTCTAAACATTAGAAGCATTAAAATCATGCAGTACATACCTGAGCATGTGATGTTGGCCTCATCCTCATCGTTCCCACAGTCATTTGTGCCGTCGCACAGCCATCTTTTGGGAATGCAGCGATTGTTGCTACATTTGAACTGATCAGTAGGACAGGTGTGATTGTCTGAAAAAGTTTAAACAACAAAGAGCCCGACAGTAATCTCACAAGAGTATAAAAAACATAAGATAATACCTAAATATAACCATGAGTAAATAATAATAATAATAATAATAATAATAAGTAAAGAAAATATTTGCTTTGGTTGTTCCTGGGAATTTATCCCTGCCCCGTTCACAAAAAGGTCCTGTTCATTTATTTATTTATTTATTTATTTATTTATATATTTCCCCACTATTCAACGAATATATGTGTGTGTGTAAAACTAAGAGCCAAACTCCTTATACTCTTTAAGCTTTGTAATTAGGTCTAATTAGATAATGAGCACTCAGTGTCATTATTTTTTTTCCCTTCTTCTAAGTTGCACTAAATTAATTTGCAATCTTTTGTGCATCCTTAACACAGTAAGTGGCATCCTAATTTCTACGAACGGGGTTGTGGTGTTCATCTGAGATAAATCAAGATCTCGGTGTCAGATAGTGCAAGAGTGTGCTGAGACCAGAGTTTTGAACAAATTAGTTTTGTAAACGTCAGGTTTCCTGTCCCAGATATTGTTTCCATCATGTCAGATTATATTTTAGTTAACACTTTGTAAGAAAGTGTTTTGCTTTAATGGCCTAAAGAGATAAAGTTAAATATTTTCGATTATGAACACCATTGTGTTGTGTTACACAGTTTGCCTTGACAACTTATCAAGATGTCCACATACTCACTTATTAATATTAGCGAAAATAAATATTTGTATGTATATTGGTTTCAATTCCTATGATTTTGACAGATGATTATGTTATAGTATGCTGCTTCTGCTTTAAACACACACAAAAAAGTCAAACGATCTACAAACCAGTTCATCCAAGTAATTTGTCAAAGAGTGGATCCACTTTTGCAAGAACACAAAGGGAAACAGCAGCACATTCAACATCCCTGCTCCGGTGACATTTAGGAACACAGATGCTGACAGCAAGAGAGAAATAAACGTAAAAGCTTGGAGTTTTCTTGCTTGGTGCATGGACGGTGCCTACAAGTGTATTGACTTGTTCAGTGTCTGCATGTCTGAATGGCTGTTTTATGCAGTGTGTTGCCTGCAGACTAATCAAGATCCTCACAGCAGCTGTGGCTCTCCTCATCACTTCCATCCAGACAATCATCGTCTCCGTCACACTTCCACAAGGCCCGTATACAGCGATGATTGTGACACTGGAACTCATCACTTTTACATTGTGGTTGTGCTGAACCAGTAGTAGAAGATTCTGGAAGAAAAAAAAAAAAAAGAGCGGAAAATATTCCCTTCGTCAAGGGATTGTTTTATGAAGTATGTGTTTTGGAGAAATTATTGGCAAAGCTATAATAGCAGGCAAATCAAGTTAATAATGTCCCACAACCCCACAAAATGTTAAACAGCTGGGATTTGGTTCATATAACTGGAGGTCTACCGGGATAATTTTCCACTATTATCTATTTATTTATTAACAAATTTGCATGTGAAAAAAGAAAGATGCTACTTGAACTTTGTCCCATAGGATGAAGCCAGGATGAGAGTAGCAGAGGATGATCTTAGGCCTCCTGTTCGCTCTGATTCATTATGTCCTCCTACCTGCACAGGTGACATTGTTCTTCTCCAAAACTTGGTTGTCAGCGCAGGCACACACTCTGCCTCCTGGGATGGCAAGGCAAAGGGTACTACAGCCTCCATAATTCACGCTGCATGCGTTCTCACCTGGGAAAATAGATTGCAAATCCAGTAAGATGTATTCTGTTTGGTTTTGCCATTTCCAAGTTCAGTTTAAGCACAATATGAGTCTGTGGCTTTGTCTGTTTAGGGACCTTTAACCTTCTTAATCTTCTCAAAATAAATCCTCATTTTGAGACAAAGTTCATTGCTTGCTTTAGTTTGACCTGCCACGGATGTGCAATACACCAAATGAATTATAAGGAACACCACTAGTAAAATGCATTTGACATTTTTATCATTCTTTGAGGGATAATTTGTCTTTCTAGAGAAAACTGTCAGTCTTTAAAAGCAAAAAGGGACATATAAAGTTAAGGCATGTGACACCTTTGTCACTTTCATTTAACACAATGTCTAGAAGCAGTGCCTGAGCCAATGAGATAAAGCTTTTAGTTTTGTGAAAACCAATCACTAATACTCAGTACTGGACAACCAATTAATCTATTCAGTGACATAAACAATAGGAAAATGTCCAGCCAACACTTTGTATAGCTTGAATAAGTCTGTGCATGCTGTAGCTAAGAGTTGACTTGGATTATGTGCCTATTTGGCTCACAATAAACAGCTTCGATGCGCTTAGATGAAATGTTGATAAAATGTTTTGAGGTTGCAACAAAAGCACACAATCGTGACACTTTTTTGTTAAAATGTTTGCTTTTTTTCCCCTCTCTACATTCAGAATGGTATGCTTTTACATATCTTTTATGAAATAACACAGAAGTACCTCCTATCAGGGCCAGTGAACCTCTTTGGTGACAGCAATATCCTTTTTGTCTGCTATCTGTTCTTTTCAGCATTATAACAGCATGAATCGATCATCATTTATTGCAGAAGGAAAATAAACAGGTTTTCATTCCCACAGCATTAGATACTGCTGTTGTGTCATAGTTGGGACTGAGATACACCTGTTGTTGCATCCATTGATGACAGGAGCAGACTTATCAATAAATGAGAAACAAAACCCTTCATCTATTCATTCATTCCAAACTTATTTGCTCTGACTAAATGATTTTATTAGTTTTTAAAACCCTTCATAATTAAGCTCTACATTTCATATGTTAACCCTTGTTATAAGATCTGTTACATCTATGGCTTCCAGACATTTATTTTCCTGACTGGAAGTTGGAATGTGTCTGTGAGCTGTGCTGTGTAATCATGTATGTCATTTTAAAGATAGAAATAATTAAACAAATAAATCATTATCAGCTGTTTTACTGAGTTGTAGGTGCTCACACAAGCATTTGTCTTTATGGAAACCTTCTGGGTTTGTAATAACCCATTAAAATAAATAAATCCATATTAACATTGTTTATGCAGTGTAAAGTTTGCATAACCCCTGTGAATCTTTTAGGCAATGGGAATCTCAGGTTGGAAATTTTGGTTTTAGGTTATAATTACTACTTTCATTTCTTGATTATGGCTTAAAGCCACAATGAGTCAAGCTTTTTTTGATCAACAATTCTGCACTCTAATAGAGTTTTTAATTGAACTTGAATTGGTTTTCCTGCTTAGGCTGCTACCCCCGCAACCCAACCCCGGATAAGCGGAAGAAGATGGATGGATGGATGGATTGAACTCTAAAGTTTCCATGGTCATAGGCAATCTCAGATTAAATGTACAGGCTTTATTTAAAGAGATTTTTTTTTTTTTTTTATCTTTCTTTTTCATATAATGTAAATAAAGTTGTGGGGAAAATCCAGAAAAAATAAGAAAAAAAAAGAAAAGAAAAATACAAAAACCTTGGCGATATCAATGGGTGATGCAGTTATTACAGATTAATAATTTGCAACTAAGCTTTCAGTTTTGATCAATTTATTAGGTTCTAAGTAATTCCTTCTATATTTTCAAAAGTTGCTCATGAGTTCTATTAAAACAATATCTTGTTTCAAGTCCTGAAAAAAAAGAAAAAAAAGCTAAAATGCTTATTTTATCTTTTGATCTCAAATTCATTTTGCCTCAGCATACAGTAAAAATAAAATAAAGACATTAGGCTTACTGTTCCATTAATTTTAGAGAAACCTGCACATGCTAAATTTGATGTAAAAGGGTTATAATACACTTTCTCAACTCTGCACTTTCTAAGTACAATGAAGGACTCAGTACATTATAATCTGACAGCAGGGGTTCCTGACTGAATATAACTAAGAGTGAGGCTGAGCTTGCCAAGCTCTGTACACCTTGATTACCTGCTGTATTTGACTACATATGGAATTCAAAGTGATCTGAAAGTCACTGTCACTGCTTGTCAAAGTCCTCTATGAATTAGGAGACAAACTAGCCCTTCACTAACGGCAATGTGTGTAGGAGGAGACACAGTTCTAGACACTCAGCACAGAGAGGTCCTATTTCCAGTGCAAAACAGCCACTTTCTCTGTTAAGGAAGTGATTCACGATTCAGCAGCACTGGAAAACCACTAAATGAAGGGAAAGCAGCCAACCTTGCTGACTCTGTGCATCATAGACACGCAGGCCAAATAGAGGTGGTCTCTCGCTCCGCAGCAGAGTGACATCGCCTGTGGACAAGTCCAGCTGGAATACAGAAGCGTTCATGTACTCCGTCCAAAAGATGAAATTACGATAATGAGAGATTCCAAAAGGATGGTTCAGCTCTTTTCCCTTGTACACCACCTGCAACATGAAACAACATGCAATTTAATCAAAGGATTAGGAGAGCTTCAGAGGGACATCATCAGCAACAAAAAATTCAATCATCTCAAAGAGGACTCTAAATGTTTAAATATGGGCTTAGATATTATTCAGGGCATGATGAATGCTAGTTATGTCTCTGCACAAATGTATCTAGGCAGAATTTTCTGCTTGTAATAGTGTTTGATAAAATCTTGGCAATGATTGAGAGATCATTTACAAATAATTCATTACCACTAATGTACCAGTTTAACTGCAGTCAACGGGAGCAGTTAAAGAAGAAAGAGTGTTCTGTTGGCAGTTGTTTGGGAAGATGAGAGTTTTTATTTTTTCTTTTTGCTTTGAAAATTAACACTGTTACTACAAAGGTTTTCTACTAAGGCAAGATTGGCCACTAATAACCATTTTAAATCACTGACAAATGTTTAAGATTGATGTTTTTAATAACCCAGTTATTAACTATGTAATCAGAAACATCAAACATCTATTTGACTTGGAAAGAGGGGGTAAATAAAAATAAAAATCATGACACATTTAACACAAATATCAAAATATACCATCCTTCCAGTTCCATTCAGGTGGATCTTCTCAATGTGATCATAGTAGGCATCACACCAGTACATAGTACTGGTACTATGGTCCAGTGTCAGCCCATTGGGCCACAGCATGTTGGAGGTCACAAAAATGCGCCGATTAGATCCATCCATCCAGGCTTTTTCTATCCGCCCTATGCTGTCATTGACTTCATCCTCTTCCCAGTCTGTCCAGTACATCCAGCTGTCATACAGAGAGGTGGACACATCCAGTACGAGCAGTTATTACACATATACAGAAACAAGAGTCATCACTTTTAATCTAGCTGGAAAGTGTCATGCAGGAGTGCAGCAGCAGCAGCATCGGCTTTCACCCTGAACACTGATCACTTCTTATATTCAAAGTCCGACAGGTATTTTTGCTTCTCATTCATCTCTGACATGCTGATATAAAATAGTTGTGCCTGCTGCTGCCTCCACCTGCCTCCCCTCTGCTTTTATTTCTTATCAATCAATACAGATGTGACAGCAGCCTTTTTTCCAGCTTCTCTCAAAATAATCTGTTTTATGTCAGAATGAAATGTGTCTACTGACCTTTGTTATGGGTGCCCATAGAAAAACATGAGCTTTTCACTATGCTACCTTTTTACATGTTACTTCACAAAGAATCATGTAGTTAAAAATAAACTGGGAAAATAGTTAAATAGTGATGTTTAAAATATAAACATAATATATAAAAAATATTTATATATGTATATATACTTTTTTGTTTGTAAATAAACAGGTTATTGTTGTATATTAAAATGTAAGAAAGATGCATTTTGAGATTAGAGAACCCCACCCATGCTCACTCACTGAAACCATGTATGTACCTAACTGGTATTTTTTTAATTAGTGGTTTGATCTCAAAGAAAATGTAACACAAAAATAAAAAAAATAAAGAAATAATACCTTGTGTAGAAGACATTTTTTTCGTTTGTTTGTTTATTTTTTTATCCTTGAAAGACCATTCCCTTGTTTAAAACCACAATGGTTCTAAATAATAAGTAATATGGTTGCATTAAAATTTCTCACTACAAAATATGAAATAATAATAAAAAAGAAGTTATCCCGAACTATATCAAATGGTGTGGTTAGACAGAGTTTACAGCAGTAGTTTTCCAGACATATTTATGTGCAGATCTGAAATGTGGGTCCACACTCCATGTAAATGAAGCACTCTAAATCCGCCAAAATCCATGTGAAAGCTTGAGTCACGTGATTTACCTATATTAGGTTAACTGTAGTCTATGTAAGCAAACAAATAGGGTGGAATGGGCCAAGTATAAAATCTAGGTGAAGACATATTTATGGAAACATAAGAGTAAATCAGTGGCTAAATGCAAAAGAAAAGAGAAAGAACAGATAAGACAACTGTCAAGAATAATTATCAGGGATCGAGCAGGACAGAGGAGTGCCTTAAAGACAGAGCTCAGCATTTAAACCAAAGTAACATTTGCAAAACCTTTTTCAAAACTGGTAAAGCTGGACTTATACTCTGCAAGACGTTACAAAATCTGCTCTCTCTGACATGGCAGAGCAACGTTTTATACTCCAGGAAGAAAAAAACAAAACAAAAAACATTGTCGATCTCCAGAAAGCCACTCCCGTTGCAGCGTTCCATTGTGAGACGCCAACAGAAACACAGCGACCGCATGGCGTAGAAATCAGTTTGATTTGTGTTGTTACAACACTATGACAATCACAGAGATGGAAGTTTTTTCAGTTGACGCAGGAGGAAGAAACTAATATCTTGTTTCAGGATGTCGGCCTTGTTGCAGGATGTCGAGTCCTGCCATCTGTTCAGCAGCACCCACACACAGCATGCCGGTTTCTGCCCAGGAGAGATTAGTGGTCACACTGTGAATATCCCAGAAGCTAATGTTAGCTTCCAGCAGCTAATACTCCCAGCGTGACTGCAGCCACATTGGATCCTGAGCAGCTCTGAGAACAGCTCTGAGAACCCCCATTTCTGGCCAATCACACAATAGTTTGATGCAAACCCCTGGGAGAAAAAAAAAGTTGCCAGACCTTGTGTCAAGAATAGGCTCTTGGACCTCCTAGGAGAGCAAAATTATGCTTTGTGCTCACAAAAAAACATTAAAACGTGGTACTGTACGTTGAGAGTGCTGAAAATACATCTCTGAATTAGCTAGAGGTATATGAAACATGACTGGGTCAATAATTTGATGAGATCTTTTCTGTAGTAACCATTCCTGGGGGATTTGCTTTATTTAAGTATTGCTGACTGAGCCACGTGCCCCCTGTTTCTCATGATGGTTGAAGGCTGGCTCAGGAAAGATGAAACAGAAAGGGATATAGAGGTGAATGAAGACTCTCTGTCTCGGAGTCGTCAGCATGACCTCATGAATTATTAATGCCACGCATTTTCCACACACACATGCATACATACTAATGACTACACACAAGTGAAACCACATTAGAAAGACAACATAGATTTAATTTGAAGAAGAATTTTCCTTTTATTTTCACTGATCCGAACACAGATTAAACTTAACAACTGAGAATGACTTATGTTTAATAACTTTGGTTAAACCTGAAATTACTCAACTAATTTTAAAGAAATAATGGGAAAAAAGTCATCAACTCTACATTGTGATTATTGTCAAATTTTCATTACACTTTGAAACATTTTATAAATTATTCTTGTAGGAAATCATTTCTTGATAAAAAAGAAAAAAAACGACAAATTTCCAGTTCTAAATTAGCATCAAGTAGCAAGGGAAAATGCTTAAAGCAAAGTAAAATTTCAGCACATGCAAAACAGAACCAGACACAACGAGAAAGAAGCTTAGACATGTACTTTCTATTTACGTTTTTCACTAATTTTCTCTAATCCATTAGTTTTTTACAAATCCATTAGTTCTTTGTTCACATGTTGTGTCTTTTACAGAGCACCAAGGTATTTAAGTCAACAAAGATTTTAAGACATTAAAATCTACCAAGCAACAAAAAAAGGCAATTGTTAATCCACAACATAACACATTATCAGGTAATCATCATGGAGACAGTGGTAAAGCACAGACATGCAAAGCACTGCTGGAAAATGTGATGCTGCAAAAATAACAGCTTATTAAAAACAAGTTCACACTGATACCAATTTCCCCACAAAAGTTATTATTATTATTATTATTATTATTATTATTATTATTGATAATATATTTTTTAAAGCAATGTTGACAACTTTATCAAACTCAGCTTCAAAAGAATATCAGTGAGTGAATCCTAGTACTTGATGTGTTTTCAGATTGATTGGTGTGCATTGTAGTATCAAAAATATTTGCATTTGTAATGGTACTATTTGTCACACTGTTTTTGACCTTTTGAAGATAAAGAGATTATGGAAAAACAGTGTAATGTGTCAGTCTACTGTATTTAAAGCTGAAAGCCTATACTTTTGATTGTTTTACTTCAATTCTTTTGCACAGGAGTAAAGTCAAACAAAGGTAAAGGATGAACAAACGTTATCTCTGTGCATTTTTAATACATGTACAGCATTTGTAATTGAGCGAAGTACAAAGGTAAGTTGGAACTAAGTAGATGCTCGTCATGTCAACAAGGCAGCAACAGAGCAGAAAATAAGGTTCTGAGAAGGCAGTCACGGCATCTGTTAGAGAAGTGCATCCATTTTACCTGAAAGAAGTCTTCCAACACAGGAGATAGAGACCAAAGGACTGACAGGCTCTGGTTTTCTCAGCAACCCAAAACTAGCTTTTCTAATCATTCGTGATGTCAGAGGAAGGTTTGCAATAAAAGTTATTATTCCTCAAAACAAAAAATGGTTACTTGATCCCTTGAAACTCCCAATACTGCTGCAACTGATTATGTCTGAGTGTAATTCTGAACAAAGGCCGGATTGTTCATTCTTCCCGAGTCTCAATTGTTTAAGGCTGCGTTTACATAGTATGATTTATTTATTATATAGCAGAGCTAATAAAAAAATATACGTTTGCTTTTTGTTTAATAATTTACTTATTCTCTTAATTTCTGTGTATATCACCTTACTTACAAGTCAAAATACACTAAGGCTAATAGCAGAGTATTTACAACTTGAAAGTACTAAAGAGTGTTGGAAACGAGAGAGAGAGAGAGAGAGAGAGAGAGAGAGAGAGAAAAGAATAAATTTGGGTTGAGGTTGGATATATGTCTAGAAACAGCTATGTATAGCAAAATGTTTGGAACAATCCCTTGAGGCTTGAAAACTAATCTCTGACTGCTATGGATTTGGTGGGTGGTAATACGATTTAAGCCTTAAAGTGTTAATCCTTAAGATCCTTAAGACACTCATTGAATTGGAGTTTTGCAGCATCAAGTCTATATGTTAATTACCACTTCTGCTGGCAGATAGAACTGTAGATGTATTCCTGTAGATCTTTTGAAAATGTGATCTATGAGGGTCATAGAGACTGAGCTTTCAGACAGGTAACTGCGGTTAATGAGACGGTAGATGTGAAGAAAACCTTTTTTTTTTTTTTTTAGCAAGTAGTAGCCTGTGACAATGTTTCATTAAAACAGCAGGTGTTGTCTGCTTATTTACAATGCAAATTATTCTAATGCATTTAATGTGACCTTTGATGTGATCATAGGTCATAGTAATTGCCTAATAAAACTGATCATTTCCAAGACTACCCTTTAAAGTAATGACACTGATATGTACAAAAAAAGAGATGAGAAGTGGATTTAAAGTATTCAAAACAAACAAAATTGATAACAATATATGTCATTAAAAAGGTATGGATCCCACAAACGGCACTCCACACATGACAACACACTATTTTTAACTTCTTTCTTTTGTTATTGTTGAAACCCTTATCACTATAGACATTTCTATTTGATCACATTTTACCCATAACATTTATATACTGTAGCAATATATATATATATATATATATATATATATATATATATATATATATATATATTTTTTATTTTTTTTTTCTTTTAACTTTTTCTTTCTTTTTCTTTCTTACCAGTTAATTGGATCAACCACAATGGCCCGGGGGTGGGACATATTTCCTTCCAACAGTGTCTTTCTGGTCTGGGATGCTCTTTCCAGACTGGCAACACTGATTGTCTTCCTGTACCCGTCATTGGTCCAGTATAAGTTGTTTCCAATCCAGTCCACAGAGATACCTTCAACATTGTCAAGTTCTACAAAAGAATCAGAACCAAAGCATTATTGAAATACATAAATATCATCTAATGAACTTCCACAAAGATTTTTGAAAACAAAATAAAATGAAAATACTTTAGGCAAAATTAAAAAAAAAAAAAGATGTGTTTGGCTTTTATTTTTTACTAAAACACAACTTTAAGAAATGCATTTTATTAAATTAAATGCAACAGTACAATACTACAGAAACCCCAGAAAACATTTGTTTCCCCAAATAGAAAAGAACAGTGGGTCACGTGACTTCAAGCATATCCTGTGCCAAACTAAAAAACATTGTTTAGACCTACCATCTTTGAGAATTGTCTCTCTGCTGCTCCCGTCTATTTTTTGACGCCCAATAAGGAAACTGGTGGTATCAGCAAAGTAAATGTGTCCCATTTCTGCATGGTAGTCAATGGCTCGAGGGTTGACCAGGTCCTCAATTGGCACCATATGCTCATCACTGGATTTGATGTTCATATCCAGGCCTCGGATGACCCCAGGGCGTCCCTTACCATAGAAGAGGAAGAAATCGTTTTTGGGCTCTATAAAGCAAGAAAGGACAAACCCCCTTTTTTACTGTTATTGTCAATTAATTGGTCTAATTCATCAATGCTGATCCTTGCATTAAACCCTTTTACCAACCACAGTGTTCTTATATCTTTTCTAAGGCCTGGGCCATCTATTCACCTTAATGGAGCAAGTAATCAGTGCCAATGACTATACTCTCCACCCTCAATCAGGTTCCTGTGCAACACTGCCAGGGAAGTAGTAAAATGCTTAAGCAAACAGACAATTGCAACACTTACTTTGGCTATGAATACTGTTTCCAATCTAAAATAACTGGGTGTTTGGTAAGAAAAGCAAACAGCAAAGCCTAGAGCTGAGATAGCTCCACAGTGGTCTCCCAATGGCGCAGGGGACTGCATATTCTCGAACCCTTTGGGAACCTCTGGAGAGGCAAAAGAGGAATGAAGTAGGGCTTCCATTGAGAGAAGCAGACCTCTCCCCGCTCTCAGCCCGTACCCGGGAGACTAGGATGCTGAGGGTGAGGACCACACATGCCTCACTTCAATTTATCATTTTGGGAGGGAGAGACCAACTACCCAGGAGACAATTAAGCATTGCAAGAGACCCAGATATCAAACCCCAACAGTGACTGCTGTATGAAAAAAAGACATCATTTAACACCAAATCTCATTATGCTTTGGTAGATGGAAAGCAAGAGCAAGAGAGAGATAGCTTGTGTCATCAGAACATCTACGAGGGAAAGAATAAATCAAATGTGTCATGCAAAAGCTCCCAAAGCCCCATTAGCCTGATCGAAATGTGGTGGGCCCTCAAATTGTGTCATCAATTTGATCTTCGGCTTTTATTGTCAACTACACAATGTTCAGCGATTGATCAGACTAGCCAACAAATGCAGGCGAACTTAAAACCTCATTATGGCAATAATCTATCAAGCTTCCAACAGGTCGATACCAGAATGTCACATTCACATAGAGCTTTATTCACCAGCTCTCATCTTTATTACAGTCAGCCTTTGGCTATGCACACATGCCACTTCCTCAGCTCTATTATAACACATGACCTTTACAGGCACAAGATTAAAAAGAGCAGCAATACAGGGCAAAATTTTCTTAATAACAAGGAACAGTACATATTGTCAATGGAAATAGTCTTGGTGCTGTATGAGAAAGATGAGTATAAAGTTCTGTCTCTTTCAAAAGTTTGGAAAGACGTGAGACTCAAGTCTTTAAAAGAATGAAACTCCAGCTTTCTAAATCTGACCATTTCAAGATATCTGTAGTGCTTTAGGGTAAAATGTTTGGTCTTTGTATTTGAATTACTAACCTATTTATTACTAACTCATTTATTCATTGTTCAATATTTACTTTTTGGATCATAACACATTTATGGTATCATACTTCCATGTTTTTGGAACTTCAAAAAGAAAATCCAGATTCATAAAAGACAAATGTGACAGACAGAAAAAAAACTAAAATAATCATCAATAAATGTGTAAAATCAAAGTTGTAGGTTTCATATCAAATCACTATCTATTTTCTATTTCATTACATAAGCATTATAGGGATTTTAAAGTGGTACATTATTTTGTTGGCATCCCTTTTTGCAACCTGTTCAAACCTACACTCAAAGATAGGTTTTGACATAAGCCTTTCATCCCACATGAGTTGCAATGCTTTAAATTCAGTAGCACATAGAGGTTAAGTGTCAAACAAAGAAATAATGTTGCATATGAAACAGATCTCAACCACAGACTGATAAAACATTATCATAAATATAAAGTAATTGTACAGAAATGTGTTCCATACCATAACTAAGACACAATAGATGAGTGTGACCACATCTGGCTTGTTATAAAAAGAATATATGAATGTCAAATATTATAGAGTTAGTTGCTTGTTTTTATTAATATTTTTTTCTCTTTTTATTAATCAATATTGAGCTACATTGCAAAGTTTAAGAGCATTTATAACATTTATATCGTTATTAATTCAAACTCTGAGAATTCTGACATTGGGACAGGGGCACTTAGCGGCTCAAAACCAACATTTGTCAAGCAGGAGAGCAGCAATAAGTGGGTCTGAAACCCGACTGGTAGCGGATCGGGACACCAGCAATATAGACAAGTTCTATATTTCAGCTGACAACAAAACATTTTCCTTTTCCAGCAGACATTGTGAAGCGATAAAACCAGCAGAACAAACGTGATGGTCTTCTTCTAATAAAGTGGGTGGAGCTCGCCATGGGGTTGCTAGGTAACAGGGATTGTGACGCAACAATCCCAAGGTTTTTGAAACGGGTTGTTTTGCAGACACCAGAAAACATTACTTATTGTCAAAAAATGGCCGGGTGGTTTGTTTTTTGTGCTTGGACTGTTTCTAGAAGCAGCAGATACCCAAATGGAAATACAAAAACATGCAATAAGTGAATTTTGCATAATAGGTCCCCTTTAATAATGAGATGTTCAAGATGTATGCAAATGCAGAAACGGTGATCAGGAAGGATCGATAGTAGACAGGGGAATGTGAAATCATGGTCTATGAAAATGAATGAGCTTGAAGTGACAACCTCAGGAATATCAGGGAGGGAGTACTTTGTGTGTAACTTGAATGTGCTGCACAATTATTTCAAAATTCAACGCCTCTCCCTAAAGCTGTCAGGCCAAAAGAAACTGGAGACAGAGTGACAGATTAAAGTAGGAGGGAAAGCAGTCCCTGATTAGTAGAGATGAATGTAAGTTTTTAATCATGTTATTGAACAAAAAAAATCAGATTTTTGTTTGTTTTGTGTTCTTGTTTGTTTGTTTTGTTTCCAACACAGCGTGTGATATGAGCTCTTTTTTTTTTCCAATACTGCAAATACAGCACCACAGTGTATTCAGAAATTCTCAAGATATTAAATGATACATTCTAAACTTTTATAATTCTTTGTACTTTTATCTGCTGCCATTCATTAAAAATTAGTTGGTGATTATTTTATTTTACAAAAGTCAGTTAAATTCAGCTGACATCACATATAATATAAGGTGACCAGAGTATAAAGTCAAAAAAGAAGATTGTCATGAAAAAAAGCATTGGATGATAAATGAGTTCTATTGGATTAATAAACAGTTCACTGTTTACATTTAAAGTATATATTTCTAGTTACCTTTCGGTACAATAAAAAAAGCAAAAAGCACATATTACGGGTGAGAATTTTGCATGACTTCCGCTCAACCACAACTTTAGGCTAATCCTTTGTTGCCATTTCATGCCCATCTGCATATTTCTTGCCCAGTGTAGAGTAAGGCGTTACATGAATTTAATACAATCAATGCACAGTCTAAAAAGATAGGCTTGGATGCATTTAAACAAACAGAAAAGAGCACATCAATTCTTTTTAGTGACAATATGTATATACTGAGGGCTTCTCAGTTAAATTGTAGCTTGAACCACAAAATGCACAACTACAGCAGAGTTCACAAGATGAAAAAGCGTGAAACACAATGATGAACAAAGAAGCATCAAAGTGAAGCGCAGACAATGGCTGCACTTGTCACTCTTAATCATTCTTAACATCCAAGCTGTGCATAGCATCAAGGCAGAACAAACACAATACTGTGTGAGGACCTTTACAAACCTTGTCTCTCCATCGAAGTTTGTGTATTACAATAAATGAATTAAACCAAAGGCTGTTTCTGAATATTCTTCCTGAAAATAGTCTCAAAATCTCTCAAGGGCAGTTCTATAACAGTAAGGTCAGACCGAACAACTTGGGCTCAATGGATAAGAGACACTTTGGAGAATTTTGAAACAGAGTAAGTGTTCTCATCCTTTTCATCAGGCCAGAGCGAGATACGAAAAAGTGCCACAAAGGCAGACACTTTTACCTCGACCTAATCAAAGCTGTAAAATGAAGAGCCAGTGATACTAATGGTAATAATACAGTTTCAAAAATACTCTTCTAGGTCTTCAAGTCTAACCATTTATTTGTAACCAAAAGAAGATATAATAAATGCTTAATGTTTAGTCACTGGAGAACTAGACAGTCTGAGAAGCTAATGTGTCATGTGGAAACCCATAAACATGAACACATTAGTAACAAATTAAAAAAATCTCAAAGGTATGAGATACACAAAAAGCCATATACCTTATATTTGACTGACTGTGACGATACTAATTTTATTGTTTATGACATTATGATGTCCTATTCTTTGACTAACCTGTGGCTTGAACATGAACTGATAAAATCCTCAAAATGTAACACATTTTAAAACATTATAGAAATTTGTGTTAAAATGTGCATAGTTTTTACAAAAACGGAAAGCAAAAGCAAAACATATACTAACTTTTACAGGATTTTCCATCAAAGCCCAGGCTGTAGCCAGTACGACAACGGCAAGTTTTAGACTTGTAGCTTCCACTGAGAAGACAAATTTGTGAACATCCTCCTGGCTTTCCATATGCATCCATTTCACAAGCATGGCTCCTAACTGTGGGCAAAATCACAAAAAGACAAATATATATATGTATATAATCCAGTGAAACATCCTGTTTTCAAATCTATCAGACTGTAGCTTGTGAGTCAAATAGGCTGAATCATGTCACATATAGCAAATGTTTACCTAATGGAAAATGTCCTTTACCTTTTGGCTGAGCGAGTTTGTGGTAAATACGTAGTCCTCTAGAATTCCCCAGGGTGGCGAGTGTCCTGCTGTCTGCTGTGATGTTGAATCTGTGCACCTGCAGCAGCTCCACAGCTGAACTCCCTTTGGAAGGGTCAGAGTGGATAGCATAGAGGTAGTCCTCAAACACAGCAAATGCATATATGTACGACACCTGAAAAACAAGAAAAAGCCATGGCCTTTTTCTTTTCATTTTTTTTTACATCTTTCCTAAATCCAATAAGAAGCCAAATCATCGGAGGAATCAGAAGACAACAACAAAACAGAATCAATGACAACTTTATCTGCAATCATGCATCAAACATTAGGGGATGGGAAATGGTGGATGGTTGTCTGGTGCATTTGGCAGCTCATTCAGGATCAAAAGCTGGGCTCCACTGGGAGACCAGTGGCCCTGACACAACAGCCTCCATGCTACTTTTAGTGGGCTGACACCCACACAAAGCAATGTGGCTGGATGAGCTATGTTCACACGAAGTGCACCTAAGCTCATTGGTCTACATCTTAACATCAGAGGCCCTGGGAAGCATGCATCAGAAAACAAAGTAAATAACAATATTAACAAAAAAACAAAAACAAACAAACACTCAACTATCTACCTTTCTGTGGAATATGGCTCCAACCTTACTCTTAGGTGAGGTTTTTAAAGCAAACCAACACATAGTCGCTCAGAAATGTGTAGATTTTTTTTTTTTTTTTTTACAAGGTCAGATATAGCTCATTTATTCCATATTTCATTATTTTTCTATACAAAATTATGACTTAATTATGAATCGTGAGTTAATTAAAAGATGACAAGAGGGGAAAATAACAAAAAAAGTTAAACTTGATAGAAAATACTTTCAATTTATGGACAGCACAAAAAAAGTGTAAAGCAAAAAACATTTAATTTCATTCATTTGTAGCCAAATGAAAATCATGATAAAATAATGCACTTGACACCTACTAAAATTGAAAAATAATGTGTTTTTGTTTTATTTTGGGGGTGAAAAATGAGTGAAACAGCTGCCTTTTATAATTGATACCACACGGTATGGCATAAAAAAACCCTGAAAAAACATAGCTTATGGGAAAAAAAAGAGAATCTGCATGACATTTGATATGCAGATGCAATAATATCAAGATCCTCACTCTAATGAGGGCACCAGCAAATGTGAACAAGGCAGTATTATGCAAAGAACACCTGCCTACATAATAAAGTGCTCAAAATGTATGTTCTTCTTTCACATAAAGGGTGAATTTTTAGTCCAAGTTGGATGAAATAGTCTTTTAATGAATAATCATAATTTGTGATGAAAGGATTTAAATATGTACTACAGGGGAGAGACTATTGATATGCTCATTTTGAAGACAGCTCCACATGTGACTCAGTTTCTTCTATTTAATAAATCATCAAGGTTTCAAAAGACATTTTCTATGAAAATAAAGAGTGAATTATGACACCAGACATTGAATGTACCACCTGTCTTGTAAGCATGGTGCCCTAAATGAAAAGAAAGAGGAAAAATACCCAAGAAGCTTCTGTCATGTCTTAATTTCCATTTTTTTTAAATAAATGAATAGAAATAAGGCACAGATCAGAAAAGCCACTTATAATTGTCTATAATAGCTGCTTGAAATGTGTAATCCATGGAAGACAAACACGCTGAGCTCACAGTGAAATGTGACACTCACTTGGGTCCCATGGATAATGGTGTGCCTGTTCTTGCCGTGGTAATCCACCACGTCGATGTAATCCAGGTAGGCATCCGCCCAATATACCAGCTTCTTGACTACATCCAATGCCACAGCAGTGGGCTGCTCGATTTTATAATCCACCAATCGGCTCCGGTTTGTGCCATCCATGTTGCAGCGTTCAACCTTGGCCACATTCCCATAGTCAGTGAAGAACATCATTCTGGAGAGGACATGAGTGTTTAAAAGATTAAATGTCACATATATAATTGTCTATTTAACTGCGAATGTCCTGTTTTTTTTTTTTTTTTTTAATGTTTAATTTTTTTGTTGTTTGTTTGTTTTTGTTTTGTTTTGTTTTTCTTTTCTTTTTTTGTCTTGGTTGTTGTGACCAAGAATATGTTTACTATAAATCAGTTGACACAATATAACCTTGCATAATATAAATGGTTACTTCAGTCACTTTTCTCTTTCTTTTTGATTTTGGAAAACCTTAAAAACCAAATATCTAATTGATTAAATCAAATACCCAAGGTTTTAATTATTGCTATTCCAAAACTACTCATGAAATCCTTCTAGCTTTAACTTTGCACTGAAAAAAATGTGCACAAAACTTTGTTATGTTTATAACTGCACATTTTTAAAGCTTGAAACTAAATATATTGTTGAAATGTTGACATTTGACCATTTAGGTAAAAAATAAAAGTAATGTAAGCAACTAATTTTTAAGAAAGTTAAATGGGCCCATACAGGAAAAAAAAACAAAAAAAACATAAGAATGGACTATGGCCCAGTAAAAATGTGTGCAAGAAAATCAGAATTCATTTTCTTTAAAAAAAAAAAGTACATTTTGTATGTTATCTTGGAGTTAGTGTGTGGGAAATTACTCTGCACAGCAGAGCTAAAGCAATTAGTTCCTCAAACATATGAGAAAGACAAGCAATTGTATTTGCTAAATAAATAAGGAGCAATTTGTATCCTTTGGAAAACAATTTCCCCAGCAGTTCAAGTACTTCCTTTTGAAAAAATACTAAATAACACCAGACAGTAACTGAAATTATCCATCTTCTTTGTTATCTTTCTTTACTCAAACAGCCAATGCACAGAACTCTTTATATCCTGTACTGTTAAAACAACAATATTTACTGTCTAAAATGAATGATTTGTTTTCTTAACATTGTTTGAACAATACACTATTTCAATTCTTAGCAGGATATTATTTTGTCTTGTATTTATATGATTTGGGTCTGCCTATCAGACCTGCCAAAAAAAAAAAAAAAAGAAGAAAAAAAGTGTCTACTGCTACATCGACAGTAAATTCATTGAACTTTTTGTCTTTTGTTCTCATTCTCTAAAGAAGATATTTTATGCACTGTCACTAAAGTATTAAAAATTGCTCAAGTCTGCACTTTCAGTAATCATTATGGAAGGCTTGCCGTGCTCTCTTGCTGGCTCTCTGTGTGAACAGAGTTTCAATAGTTTCTTCGGATAACAAGCTCCAGTGAAAGGACGACAGGAAGCTCACTTAATCTGCACAAGTCAAGTCATGGGAGAGATGGGCTGCCCTTTGAACTCTGGACCTAGATGGACTCAAAAAATGTCTACATCAGCAAGGAGCCCAGCACCCCGAACAGGTGCACTTCCATGTGGCATATCAATGATTGCTTTCTGGGATTAAGATGGTGCTGATGCTGGATTTCTGCATTCCACTGTCACAAGAAGATCCATGTTGGATTCTGTAAATGAGCCCCATGATAAAATAAACTGCATGTGAAGAGTAAAAAGTGGCAGATGTCTTACAGTAAAACAGAAGACTCGGTGATTACAACTGTCAATCAATGTAAGGTACTGTTTATATTGTATAAAGTTGTGATTGTATGTGTGTGTGTGTGTTTAATTAGTGTCATTTAATATAAAAGCCGCTGCAAAATGTTTACTTCTCTTGCTTTTAGAATATTTTTTGTTTTCTTTTGTTTACCTCCTATGCAAATATTTTCAAAATTATAATACTCTTCTGCATTTGTTGTCTTCTAGAAGGAAATGAACCCATCATTTCCACACAAAAAAAATTATAGCTTTATTTATTTATTTATGCATTGCAAAAATTCTAGATTTTAGCTTTGTAATAATCTTTCTTTTTTTTTTTTAACGGCACCATTTGGCACTATTTATAAACAGAGATGAACTCTAATAACTTTTCAAATTCCTTGACTTCCTCTAGCATCATTAGCAGGAAGCCATTAGTGATCCTCTCTGAACAGATGAGACAACTATTGAATGGCTGAAATGAAGTTTGGTGCCAATATGTTCTAAAAAATGGTGGTAGAAGGATGTTAGAGATGCAGCTGCCAGGAAAAAAGACAAAAGAAGGCCAACAAGGAGATATATGGATAGAATTAGAGAGGACATGGAGGTAGTTGGAGTGAGGACAAAGGACATAGAGGACAAGGAGAAATGGTGGAGGATGACTCGCTTTGGTGACCCCTGAAGAAGGAACAGCAGAAAGAAGAAAATGAAAAAAGATGTTAAGAAAAAAAAAGAAAAGGAAAATTCATAACTTTAGTGGCCTCTTGATATAGTGTTGTGAAAAGGTAAAAAAATATATAATTAGCACAGAATCAGATACCTGTTAAACTCCTTATTTCATCACAGATAAAATAAACAATTAAAAACAGTAAAAATATGTTTTTAGGAAGATGTTTTTGTTTGTTAATTTTCCCGTCAGACAGTTAATAACTTTTTTAAAAAATATTGTTGGATTTTTTTTATATAAACATTGACATATTGCACTGTATTGTGCCATTTGTTGGAATTCAGCTGTGATTGTATTTGTATTTCACAACCAAGAAAGAGCAAATAATAACACAAATTCAATTAAAAGCTTAGAAATCCATGCAGAAATGCAAATCACCCACCACCTAGGATGTTTACTCATAATCTAAAATCATCTTAAGTTGAGAATTGTTGTATCTGTTAAAAAAATTGAAAATAACTAAAACTGCAATTTCACTTTTAAAAGATATATTGTAAATGGCTCCCAGCTACTGAAAAACTGACTAAGATATACCTATTTTTGTGTTGGCTAATGTCCGTTAGCTTTGGTGGCTAACTTAAACTGGATTGACAACAAAAGTTATTTTGTGGCAAATGTAGATCCAATGATTACTTCCTGAGAGTTTAATTAGAATCTGTTCTAAGCAAATATCTTGTGCAATGAGTAACACTTTGAATGTGTTTTTTGAATGATTTTAAGCTACAGCCACACAAAATTTTAGACCAGTATCTGTAGAATTGACTAAATTATAGCCTTTTTAGTGTAGCCATTTTGAGTTGGATTGGATCCAGTCCAATATTTAGTTGTAGTAGTACATCCAATTATTACTTCCTGCAAGCTTTAATAAAATCTTTAGTGGCACATTAAATATTTTTCTAACAGACCTTCAGTTGTGGTTAATAACTTTATATTTCAGGGGAAGAGATTACGTAAGCAATAATGTAATCTCAAAAAACCTTGAGTAATTAACCAAAATAAAAAAGCAGGCATTATTACAGCTTCACATTCTTTTTCTTTTTCTTGCTGATAAACAAACCATACAATCAAAATTTTCGTTTAAGACAAACAACAACACTATTGACCATCAAAAGCCTGTCCTTAAAAGCAAAGTGAAGTTGCCATGTCCAAGAATAAGAAAGGCAGGGAGACGTCAGAGAGTCAAACAAGAATAAAAGTAGTGTGCCAAACCAGGGCGTATTCTATAAACACTGTTCCTCCTGCTGTGCTGCTATCTAACGCCTCCCCCATTTCTTTTGTTTTCACTCCATTGCTTCAGGCTGACAGACCTCTCTCAGGCCCACTGCTTCAGAAACAGCTGTACCTATTTCTCACCAATTAGAGTCAAGAGGAGTGCTCAGCAAACTCCTGTCTCATACAGTCAATCTAGCCAGTAACTTAAAGTGTGATCAGGTGTTATAGTACAACAAAATCACTCATAAACCATGTTGACTTACAGTAGTACATCAAGAGGGGAAGTCACAGGAAGCCATCAGAAACAAGAAAACACTAACCAGCTGTATATTTACTAGAAGGCAGAGCATATTCCAGTGGCTGACCAGCATTTAATGAGAGCAGAGATGCAGCCAACCAGATCAAAACTGGTCATGCCATTAAAAAAAAGCCAACGGCAAATTATTTTGATTAGACCCGCTGGCTTAATGGAAGGCCAAGTTGTTGAATCACATACAGTTTTTAAAACAGAAACCAACAAAGCGGTAGTGCAGTTCTGCGTCAACTTTCAGATTAATTATGCAGTGTGTTAAAATGCAAGATTTATAACGTTTTGTCTTGGCCTTAAGGGGAATGGTCATGACTGAGTAACAAAACTGCTTCAGACCAGCAATAGCAAGGTGCCTCCATTATCAGTGAAGTTTCAATATGATCGCTATTTTTGCCACAAGCACTGGTGCAAATTACACATACTTTGTTTTCTGAGAACAGGTTTGTCATTGTTATTAACTGTGAAACAGTTTCCAAAATCTCTCACAGAAAAAGGTTGTTAAAATGTTGCTTTGACGCCGGGTTTTCCGTCTATCCTTGTGTCTCTGCAATAGAACAGCTCCACTGTTCTCTCGCTAACCAAAACTATGAGTGCAGAAAGGACTGAGTTGCTAATAATTGGTTCACAGTTTGATACAACTGGTGCATGCAGTTTATTTAAATGATTTGCTGCTTTTCTGCACTCTGTCATAGTAAAAATGCTAAGAATCCTACAAAATAAATTGTGATCTTGGAGACTGTCAACCACATGCTGTAAAATGTTCAAGCTTTCCCCTGAAAGGAAAATGTGTTTTCCCTCTATCTTCAAAGACAAAAATCCTGTAATGGAAAAAGGCCTGCAGGGGCATTTTATTCTGTGGCATGTGTGGTGAAATCAGTGAATACAGATGAATGTCTGGACAGCCGAAGCTGTCAGTGGCATCATCAACTACCCGTCAAATTGCACAACTCAGAGGGAAAAAGGGCAAAGTCAAAGGACAGAAAATCATTTCAATTAGTTTAATGTAACTTATTTTCCAGAGTCAGTTGTGATGAATAGTGATTTGTGATAGTGATAGTGAAATCTACAAAATATAAACAATGACAAATGACCATGTGAGCCTTTCCAGAAGCTGAATTATCTGCCATGCACTCACCCCATGAGAGGATCCAGGGCTATCCCTTTAGGATTCAGTAGGTCTAGTTGTACAACAGTAACACATGTCTCCCCACCACGGTCACAGACAAATATCTTGTTCATGACACGGTCAACAAAATAGAAGTTTCCTGTCAGCCAGTCAATGGCCATCTGTTCCACGTCTGCAACAGATAAATGAACAGAAGTTACATTATTGTTCAAGGCAGCTAAATAAAAATGACACACATCCAAATTGCATTTTATTTATAAGAAAATGATGGAAATTTGTTATAGAACAGAAGCAGCAGGAGACCTGGATATCCTGCCCTCTATTCCTTTGAGAAGCTGCAAAAATAATAGCCCTAATCCTACAGTCACCTTGATGTGGCTTCTCTTTGTCTCGCTGGCAAAAGTCCACGTTTCTGAAACTCAGCAATCTATGTTGAAATTGCAGTTTTTGTCTGAAAGTCTCAGAAGAATCTAACGTCATGGCATATTTAAAGGTATTTTTAGCAAATTCAAAATAAACAACTTCTCATCAGAGACAATCATCTTTTACAGGAGAAGAAGTTGTTTGCATGATGAGGAAAACTGCATTCATTAAAGCTTTATTATGGCCATTAAAAATCCTTACTGTCTGAACGGATTTTATTAAGTACTTGTATTCTTGCATAGGCTGAAACATCTGATGCAAATGATTTTTCCCAAGAAGTTAGATTTTAAAGCAAAAAATGCAGCAAATAATAAGAAGTTATTCAAAGAAATATAAAGCGTGTTTTATGTTTGTAATGTCTATAATAAAAAAAGAAAAAAGGAGCAGTTTTTGAAGAAGCAATGCTGGTGTTGCCTGCAGACAGGAGTGACAGCTATAGGATAAAGCTGAATCCCAAAACTGCTGAGGCTAACCTGTGTTAAACCGCACAGATAATGAGAAGCTAGAGGCAACCTGCAGTGTAAAGAGGAGAGATAGAGTGAAATAATGTAGAGCCGATGTGTGTGAGAGAGAATTGTCTAATGTGCACCTCAGATGAGAAAATGCAATTTTGTCCTCTCCACATCAATGGGAGTGCTTGCAGTTTGAGGACAGTGAGTGAAATTCATCAGAAGAGTAACAGCAAAACAGGATGGTGTACAAGAAAAAAAAAATCTGCACTGATTCTTACGTTGTAAACTTTGTTGTGTTCTTATTTCCCGTTCCCGAGTGAATCCACGCAGATTCCTCATTACAGCGCAGCGGAGTTGCCCAGAGGACTCGGTGGTTAGAGTCCAGCATACACTTTCCTGGCTGTGCTGGAAATCCAGTGCTAGTGTTCCATTTACACTTAGAGACCTCAGGGGCTGAAGGCCCGTTCCATTTAGATGGGTGATGACAATACGATCTGAGCCTCCAATAAGAAGCACCGGATGGCTGTCACCGGGATCTAAAAGAAAAAAATAAATGGAGGCACAGTATTTTTATTTAAGTAGCACAATTTTCACTTGAGAACACGGCATCAAGAGACAAGCTGCTCTCACTCTTCAATCATCACATACAGAAGCTTGGATACTTTTTAATGTTCAGTAAGGTCTGATAGAGTTCAACACTCAGTGTTTAAAAAAAGACAAAAAAAAAGACATCATTAGACTTTTCTGCAGAAATCACTGTCACAGAACTTTTCACAGATCTGATCAACACTGTGGAGGAGAAGTATTTTTGTTCTTATTTTATCTTGTTCTGGGTCAAAAGGGTTAAGGGACATGTTCTATTATTCGTCTAAAGTATTTAACTAACCAAAAAATTATAAAACTGCCTCAAAGGACTCAAATTATTATCAAAACTTAAATAAAAAAAATGTTTTTTTTTAAATAGTTTTTATCTATTCATTTGTTGATATATTTTACCAAAATTGTACATATCCTGCTGTCCTATAAAAAACAAAGTGCTTGTGTACTTTTTGATGTGAATAATCATTTCATCACACAGCGAATAATTACTGTAATTTATTATCAGGTTTTACAAACAATTGAGACTCAGCAGGTGTGCACATCCATTTGTTTTCCTGTTTTTGGTGAAGAAAATCATTTACTGACTCATCCAGCGTTAAAACTTATAATTTACTTTTGTGGATGGACTGTTTTATGTAAATCATTTAAAAAAATCAGCAGGTGTTTGTTGTGCTAAGAATTACTGATGTGAGCCTGTTTCGTTTTTTTCCCCTCAATGTTTAAATTATCAGCAAACAAAGACAAGTTGACCAAATTACATAGTTGACTAAAAGCCAAATGAAAAAATCAATTCAAATAAAATGAATTGTGGGAAAAACTAAAAATAATGGTCTGAGTTAATCTGATTCATCATTAAAAGATAACTAAAAAGTACGTATTTGACAAATTGTTATTTCAAAGGAAATGAATGTGTGCAGTGTAAGTTTAAAAAGAAAAAAAAAAAAACTATGGATACTTTCAAGTGCATGGACATTTTGTTTTTCTTCTTTTTCTTTTGTTTTACTTAGAATGAGTGAACTTTTTGTATATGTGTTTGTATTTATTTATGTGTTTATTTATTTATTGGATTATATAAAAACATTGTAGTCATTATTTTGGCTGCCATAAAATACAAAATGTTCTGGGATTGGAGACTGATACTGTAATTTTCAAACTTTGTGTAATACATATACTGCAAGAAAAGGGTGTGCAATTAAACTTAGTGTGTATTCTCCATCCAATGCTAAAAATACACAGCATTGCTGATATCCCAAACATTCTTCTTAGAAATTATTAATTTAACCTAACTAAACAAACTGTGAAACATAAGCTTCAACTCATGTGGGCAAGTGGACTTTTTCCCAAACCCATCTTTCTGCAATAGACCACAGTGGTAAAACTGAAATAAGCTGCTTTATGGGTTTAATTGACCGTGCACATTCTCTGACATCAGGTTCGCCCTCTTAAAAGGGCCTCTATTTATCCCAATCTTCTGCACAAGTTCAAGTCAAGGGCTGCTCTTCTAATACAGGCAATAAATCAGAATGTCGGGTCACATAACTGCTAGTGTTTGAGTCAGAGAGACACTTTTTTCAGACAGGGTTTTGCAAAGACATTTTGACAGCGGAGTTCTCAAATACTGCATAAGGCTACTATTGTTATACCTTTTTATTGCTGTCAAAAGGTTTTTTAAAAAAACTATTTATATGTCCATCTAGTCTGGTTAAACTATGCTTTCTGTGCCTAGATTTTCATGCTTGTCCAATAACCACTAATATAAAAACAAAATAAAAAAAACACTTTATTTGCTGTTTAATTCCATTGACTAGAACAGTACAGTGGTTTACTTTGACATTTTACTGCACCCATAAACAGCCAATTGTGCATCAAATGTCTTGCTTTTTTTGTCTTTAATATTTTCAACAAGAAGAAAACATCTTGGCACAGTTAGGGTAAGAAAGTATTGACACAACAGCTTAAAACTTGTTTGAATATATATATATATATATATATATATATATATATATATATATATATATATATAAGTGTGTGTGTGTGTGTGTGTGTAATATATATATATATATATATATATATATATATATATATATATATATATATATTTAAGTGTGTGTGTGCACGCACATGTGTGTATGTGTGTTGAGGGTGCAGACAGTTTTATGCTTTGAAGGATTTGTTGTTTCTGGTCTTCTGCAAAGTTCTGCCAATACATATCTCTAGCATTCATCAAATAAAAATTTGCAACATAAAATTGCCTAAAACTTACATCATTTATAGTTTCAACCTTGATGAAAAATATCAGATTTAAGTTAGAGGCACAAATTGAGCAAAAATACTTTTTCACTGTAGTCTGAATCATGAGGGAAGATCTGAAACCAAGATTAAATCACTGAAAGAAAAATGTGACTTGCAGAGTTTTAACTTCAATCCTACTCTCAGTGCATAAATATGCTTTTCATACCCTGCTGCTTCTCATCTTTTGGCCTCTCACAGCTCTATCACAAATTTATATTCATGAGCTTTTACAGCTAATGGTAACCCCATAGTTATGCTCCTACAACTATCACCCTCTGCTAAATTAATATTAATGCATGTGAGCATTGGGTTCAGTTAAGTTTATGAGTAATCATATTCAGCGTATTCCTCATAGGACATAAGTCACAGTGATTAAAAGCCACAACAGTTGTATTATCCCCAACAAGGTGTTTTAGGCCTCCAGATACTTTTAACCTATATATATGCCCATAGTGACAAATCCTAAAAGAAAAAAAAAAAAAAAACATATATAAATAAAATTGGTTTCACTTTATGGTGCCATGCATGACACAGAAATGTACTGCACAACTGATTGGGCTCGTTTACGTGCAGACTGTTGACCACCTAAACACAATTTCTTTTTTGAGTGTTTAATTTCTGCAATTAGTAGATTGCTTTACTCAGGGGAACACGTTTGCTACCGATCCGCCAACAGCCATTAACATAAATCAGGGTGATGTTAGGTATTGTCTTGGAACAAAACACTCCAAACGGCACCCACTTAAAATTTTCTGCTCATTAATTTTATCATTATCCCAGCCTGACCACATCTACCCGTTTCCATGTGGATGATAGATGTGGTCATTGCAAAACCACATTCATCTTGCCCTACTGTTCCTATTGAACATCAGGGTGTGGATCAGCTGAAATTCCATTCCTGTTGAACAAAACTGCCCTGTTTATTATTAGAAGTGAAACGCACATACTATGCAGATTATATTGTTTCCCGATGCAAGTGTGCTGCTCACCTTGTTTGGCTTTGCAAGATATCCTGTCAGGCTGCAGGATGTATCCCTCTGTGCAGCTGCATCTGTATGACCCGTAGGTGTTCGTGCAAGTTTGGCTGCATGCACCATACATGGCACATTCATCATGATCTTATGGAAAAAGGAAGAGAGTCATTTGTAACAAATTAGGTGTGCTCAAACTTGACCCAAATACATAAAGTATACCTAATCTGGCCTCACTCTGGCACTTCAGGTATAATTACTTTTAGAACCAATGAGCCTTTTTGGGGGGTTGAAGTACCCTATGAGCATCACTATCTAATGTCTTCTCCTCCTGAATCAAATTCAAGAAGTCCTGCAACTTTGTTAAACCTCTTCCAGCAGCATAATCATGCAATTATAAGCCATAATGGTGAAATGGGGTATGTGCACAGTCCTCTTTGTCTGCTGGAAACCTGGCCTGTGGCCTGTGTGAAGAGCATTAAAAGAGAGAGCTACAAAGATAGAAAGCGGCCTGTATAAACAATGTGTGCATGCATGTGTATGTGTGCTGGTGGTGAGGCGCAGCGTGCATAAGGCCTTCTCTGCAGACAGATGGTTTTCATATACCCAGCAACTCCTGCCTATTCATCTGCAAAAGTCTGGCTGAGGGCAAAAGGAGAGATTGGTGTTGGGAGGAAAAAAAGAGGGGAGCGCTCCCTGGTAGGAAGCCCCCTCCTGGCTCTTCAGAATCTTACCTCTGCAGCTTGTTCCATCCTCGCCGACCTCAAAGCCGTCGGCGCAGAAACAGAAGGTGCCATTTCTTGTCATGATGCAGCCGTAGCGGCACCGGAGCTCATGGCAGGCTGACAGAAGCTCTGANGGGGAGCATTGCAAAATTGTGAATGGTAGGCCAGGTAGAAAAGAAAATTACATTTTCTAATTTGTGAAATTACTTTTTGATTTCTTTTCTCGTTTTGTGTTTCTTTCTCACCTGCTACCTTGTCATTTTGAAAAGAAAATAGAAAGTAAATCATTTGGCTGTCACAAGTTTGATACAGTTCTTACACAAAAATTTCAATGAATCATTTTGAAATAAAATTAGTGAATGCAAATGTTTCCTGTTTGTGAATGTCAGCAATGGGATCAATACAATAAAGGAAAGAAGAACAACTGAAAGAAATGTCATCCTTAATAAATGCCAAGCAATATTGGCAAGGTAGAGAAAATGAAAGTGTTAGGGAAATAGTTTCAATAATCAAAAACTCTAGGTTTTAAATTTTCTTTTAAACTGTCCATCAGAAGTTAGAGCCAACTGAGGGCACAATTAAACCTAATAACCATATTGTATTGTACAATCCTCCAGTGGCAGACTAAATGACAAAGTAGATAAATGTGCGGCCTGATGTGATGGTATTAACGGCCGCACTGGGCTATTGTCGAGGAATATGTTCTGTCTGACGCGCGTTTCATCGAATTTCTCCGGGTCACTTCTTCGTTTCATGTTCAGGTTTATTCCATTAAACATCCATGCTTCAGATTCACAGACTGACACAGACTGACCAGGTTCCTTTGTTTAGTGACATTAAATCCAAATTGCCATAAATACGGTCAACAGAAATATGACAACCCCGACGTGCCCAACTTCCTCATTCAACAAAACAAAACAGAACGCCACAAACACATCGATCTTATCAAGTGACAGACACACCCACACTGACACACCCACCACCCAAGTGTCAAGCTGCGTGCTCACTTGAACGACATTAATTTCTTCTTTCTGGCTCTTACAGTAGAAGCTATCAGGAAGTGCCGACATTGTCATTTCCCATGTATTTTAAGATTATTGCAATGGGGAATGTTTATCAGTAAAACATAAAAATGTTTGTTTGTGTCTTCATGAATATTCTGAGGAATAAATGAATAACTTGCACAATAAAAAATAAATAAATAAATAAAATAAAAATTAAAAAAACCCTAAACACTGCTTTAACAGTGCAAAAATAATATGGCACTGCAGAACTTCAATTATTATCATAATACAGCCTGAAATATACAGCTTTGTACTGATTGCCAATGGTGCTTCCTGTTTTAACCATATAAAGACGTTAATATATTCATGCAGAAGTAATCATTTCCTGACACGCCACATTTATCAATGAATGACAATCAAAGCCTCAACTGTCATTACTTTCTGAATGCCAATGGATTTTATTTTTAGGAGTTGAAATAATGTGATGTTAGTGGATAAGACAGTGAAACAATCAGTTATTAAAACCCTCTTTTTCATTTCACCATCTAAACTTCTTCAGAGTGCACTGATGCATGGAGACAAATTATGTGGTTTCATATTTTGGAAAGTAATATGTACATTTCTGTGGACACTAAGATGTTGACTAGTAGTAATAAAAGTACTACAACAGATTCCTGTCTAATGAGAGCTGGGATCGGCTCCACCATCTCCAACTCTGCAAATTACAAAAACAGACAGTAACAAGCCAAAGTCTGACAATTTTACAGCTTTTTCTAATAAATAACTATGCTTATTTTATTTTGTTAACCTGTAAAACCAGGTCTGAGTAATATATATTTTTATCACAACTGAAACCCAAATTCCAATGAAGTGTACCAAGAAAAAAACAAAAAAAACAAAACTCTATACTAAAATATGAATTTAGCTGGATTAAAATTAAAAGCTTTAGAGAGGACTTAAATGAAACAGCAGGGGGAGAGAACTTTTTTCTGTTTTGGTTCCTATGAGCCTTTTGAAAAGTTTTGATGGACAGAGAATTGAATTTGAAATGACAGGGCTTTCATTTTGGTGCAAATAATCTTTTGAGGTGATTGAGAGCAAGTAAACACAGAGGTACAAAAATGTAAATGCTCAGTAACCTTTCATCCACAATAACCAGAGAGGCTGTGTTGACATTTATGAATGCTTCTCAATGGCTCCTTGTGATGAAGTCATGTTTTGGTAGCAAATAACTGAAACTTGATGCACTTAAAATATAATTTTGTAAAAATAAATAAAAATAGAAAATGGCTGCTTCTGTTATCAGATTTGTTGTAACTGTCATCATTTAATTGGCGTTCCTACACTCCATCGCTTTTAAAAGAGTGAAACTGTCAAGAACTGCAACTCAAAAAAATCTATTTCTACTGAACTGAAATGTTTTACACAAAAAACACACTGATTTATATATTTAATCCTGAATAAGGATAATAGTTAAAGCAACACTAAATCTGCTGTCAAAGTGAACGTGTTTCACTGTTTTAAATAAATAAATACATTAAAAAAAAAACTATCTTCATGAAAATAGGTATAATCTTTAAATGTTTTGTAAATGCAAATAAAAGCAAACTATAAAAAAAGAAGAAAATATAAGTGCCCCCCTTTTTGGAATAAATGGACTGTTTATTCACATGAATAATGGAAGATTTTTAGTCACAACCCTGCATGATGCCTCAATCGAACATAAGTAAAAATAGAAGCCTGTTTACAGCTAAGCTACTCCTGCTGTGCTATCAGTAGCGTGCAAACAAACCTTCAAGAGCTTTCAAAAAGTCTTAAAATGTATGACATAGTTGTTAAGTGTTGGTTCATGTTTTAAACACTATGGGTTAGTTATGCAGTCAGGGGCTTTGTTGTCGTCTGATTATCCCAGTTTCAGTTTCCTCAGAAAATTCACTGCCTGATGGAGATTTCTTTCCAAAAAATTTTGTTTCACACAACCAAGACAGAAAGACTTAATTTTCAGAGTCAACCTCATTTAAGATGGCCGCCACAGCCAACAAACCTCAACAAACACAAAAATTTCTATACCTCAAATTATCCAGCTATACCTCCCATTTAAGATATGTGCACGTTTTTAGAGTGTGGGAGGAATACTGAGAAAAAACACACAGAGGCAGGGGGAGAACATGCACCAACATTTTAACCTGGTAAGTCTTTTATTTTTTTTGTCTTCCTTTCTTTTATTTATTTATTTATTTGTAAAGTTGCAATGTTACCCATCACAACATATTGCTAACACTTTAATTGTTGTTTTTTTTTATTTTTTTTTTTTTTTAAAGTTGATTTACCAACCTATTCTAATGAAACTTTAGTTAAAACAAACATGCTGATTGACAAATACTATTAAGCTTTTTAAAAACCAGTATGCCTTATATATAACTCTTAGAGCTTTACTTTAATGTTTATTATTTTGTTTGTTTGCGTGGAAAATTTGGAAAACATGTTTTCTAACCTTAATATGAAATGTAACAAAGACAGTAAGTGAAGTTTGTCAAAAGAAATAAATAGGCATACCCAAAGCTAGACTTAAACTAGAGTCTCAATGTCAGGCATCAAGTGTTGTGAGCAAGTACACTGATTACTATGTCAGATTCTGTTTGATTTATTAAAAGAAATATACATATTTTATGGGCCAAATAGAATTAGCTTGCCACGTAATAACGGCTAGAATAAAAATGTGTATTTTATATGTTGCTACAGTTGTATTCCAACCTACATGTGTTTCCTAAGCTGAAGGCTGCTGTTATTTTAACGTTACACTGCAGATCCAAATGTAATATCGCTGACATTCAAGCACCAATATTTTATAATTGTATGTATTCACACCATTACACAAATATCGCTGCATTAAAAAAAGAAAGAAAAAAAAAAGCTTTATGATCTATTCATTATATGCTTATTTTTAGCAGACGTTTAGAAGCGTATTTTTATCTGAGTGAATTGCAACAGTTGACTTAATAGCACTGTTAAAGCATCTCCTAGTAAAGGTAGCATTGGCAATATGTAAAACTAAATATTACAAAAAAAAAATAAAATAAAAAAAAGTTAAAAAAAACCTCCACCTATTTTGGTTTAAAATGGTCTTAATTATGTTACAGGTATTTTAAGTGTGAGTTAAATTCATGATATACTCATGGAAACCCAAGCTCTCATGTAGATAAGAAACTGGGTTTTGGGGAGTATTTGCAGGTTGGATTGGGTTAAATTGTGCTTGGCATAAAGGAATGGACTAAAGTGGAGCAATGCTGAGCTACAATGACATTCAATACACAACTGGAAAAAGGCACAGGATGAAAATAGCTAGAATTACCGTCACCTACAAAAGCCACAGGGCAGTAAATCTGTCTGCTTGGATAGATACATTATCACTGGCTGCTATCTTCCACAGCAGCTACAATGGCCTTGAATAAACACACTTCCTCTGCCCTTTCTGGCTGCATTAAACCTTAGTTATTTAGATTGGCAGAACGTATCCCTGCTGGTATAGGGCAAAGAATGTGGGATCCATTGGTCAGGCTCCCACTTCATCACAGCACCACACAAATATATACAAGACAAACAACAAATTTATGTTCCACTGAAAATCACAACTGAAGGTAGTATACCACTAGGCTGTGACTACTGGCGACTAGTTTGCGAGCAAAATTCTTGAGGGAGTTTCCAGAATGTCTTGAAATATTCACATATAATTTCTAATATCTCTTAGCTGTGGCGGCCATTTGAATGGAATTGACTCCAAAAGCAAGTGAGCTGTAGATATGTAACCAGTAATTACTTTTTAATCGTTTCATTAAAATCTTTCCACCAGTTCTTGAGATATTTTGCTAACACTACGTATAAATGAACACACACCTAACTGAGCATGCATTGTTTAGACCTGTATAGACAAACCTGACTGCCTGGAGAAATCCCACACAGCAACAATAAGAAAAAGAAAATTCACAGATTTGATTTAGGATTCTTCATCTTGTAAAATGAAATTGCTAACCAGTATGGTGCAGTGTAGCCTTTTTTAACATATTAATATTTCAGTGCTTAAAAACATCTCAATGAAAAGGATGTGCCTGCTAATAATATTTTGAAATAGGAAGTAATTTGTTTGGAAGTTGTCAGCCCTTGACAGATGGGTCAAAAACTAATGCTTTATCTAGTCATCCCTGTTTACTTATTCTCTAGCTTGTTTGTGGACCCCATATGACCCATGCATTATTATTCATCATGAGGTATGGTAACTAGCGTGCATCCCTGTTGTGAAGCAGTAATCAAATGTCTACATGCTGGGCTGAAGATATTCAAAGCTAATCCTTATATCTGCTCAAAGACGCCAGATGATGAGCTTTCCCTCTTGGCAAACAGAGTGCCGAGGGCTTTGTGTGTCTGGAACTAAGCCTGCTTTTCACATATCTAGAATTATGCTACCTCTGCACGCCTGAGACAATTGTATTGAACAAGTTGTATCCCTGACACTGTAGTTTGGATATATGATGTATGTGCGCAATAAAAATGTTGAAACCTTCAAAACAAGCTATTTGTGTTCAATGATCACACTGTTTATCTTTGGCATATTTATCAGTTTATCCATCTATCTAACAGTTTGCATGTCATTTCCAGTACAGCCAACTGATAGACAGACTGGCGAATATAGAGGACACTCAAATGAGAACAAACAAGACATAACAGTCTGCATCATGTGCTTTGTAATAAAAAGCATGAGTTTCTCTTTTGCACCACTAACAAAGAAGGAATGTTCATCAGTTTTGATTTCTGTATGATGACACAATGACTTAACATTTACTTTGACACATTTGAAAAAAAAAACAAAAAAAACAACAACAAAAAAAAAAGAAAAAAAAGAAAAAATTACAAAAGTTTTGACTCTATAAATCCAAAGTGGGTACAAAGTTCAATGTACAGGGCTTCCTCCTTTACACTTAAAGGAACACTTCTGAAACTCCATCTTAAAATGAAAAGAACCCAGCCTGAGTGTAGACTGCATAGACTGAAAACAGACCGGTTTCATGGAAATTAGTAAAAAGAGCATGACTTCTTAACAACAGATTGTAGCATTCATGTAATGTGTTAAAATTGTTTGGCATTATCACAGAGAGCAACACGTTTTCCCCAAAATGACAAAATGGTGTAAAGAAATCATGTTCATGCAACATGTTTATTGGACCAGCTTTCTAGGTTATTGGGATGAGAAGTGCCACCCCAGGTGGTGTTGATGACAGAACTGTGTCTGTGAAAGTAGAATCTACTTTTTGGATAGGAGAGTAGTTTATTCAGGGCAGAGCAGAAATCGAGTTTCCTGCCATTTGCTGAAAAGTATTTTTTTTTTTTGTTGTTGTTGTTTTTTCTCATTTACACATGCATAAGACCAAACCATCTCTTTCTTGTAAGCCAGACAAACAAAGACCCTAATGGATCTCCATTGGGAGGGGAGTTAGTTTATTCTGCATGTGACTCTCACATGCACATACAGCCTAAAGCTTGGAACTCACACTTTCCAGTTTTGAATTGAGAAGGTACCCCAGATGGGAAGCAATAAGTCTCCAACTACAGAAGGAAAATCCTGTTGTTTTGTTCTTTGTTTGTTTGTATGTTTTTTTTGTTTGTTTTTTGTTTATTTATTTATTTGGTTTTGCAATCCACATCAGCAAATAAACTTTAAGACAAAAAGGAAAAACAATGTGCCCAAACAGATATTGTGTTAAAATGTTAAAATTACTTGTTTTTTTTCTTTAGGTAGTAAGTTGACTTCACAATTGCTATGTTTTGCTCAATGCAACAAAGCGATAACATTTACCTCTTGCTGTCAATAAGAAACTGGAATGTGTTGCTCTCTAAAAATCCCAAACTTTAACACATTCTTGGTATTTAGGTGTGTTTTCATAATAGTCTGTGCATGCCTGGATTTTCTACAGGTACTTTGGTTTCTTCTTAAAGGGGGATTCTAAACTGATCCGGGGTGAGCGTGATCATGCATGGTTTGTTACGTTATATTACCCAATATCCTGATAAAAACTCAGTTCCTATTAGTTTTATTATGCTATTTTTAAAAAAATAAAATTGAATATTGTATACCCATTTTCTCTGCTAAGGGTAGGGAATCATCAGATCACATTTAATTCAGGCACCCAGATGGCAGAATATAAATGGTCAGTACTTCTTTGTTCCTTTGCCTATATTAACAAAGAATCTGGCCAAGAAAAAAAAAAAAAAAAAAAAAAAAACTATTACAAGGCTAACAGTCAGATTGCCCCATATGGCCTAGTTTTTGGCTTCTCTTTAGGGGTAGTCATGGCCTTTGTCTGCGAATAGCCTGCCTTTGTCCTCTCAAGACCTATATTTGATGTTGGGCCAAATTAAGTTGTAAACCCTTTATAAAATGTACAGCAATGGCTGGAAAAAGGTCTTTTAGATTATTTTTAAAGAACAAATTTGGGTTTCTCCAGGTTTGTAGATGTGGTTGATATCCTCTGGGTAGAATGAGTGACAGGGCTCCTTCCACAACACTAAAAATGGGTCATATATTCTCCAGAGTTTGAACATTCAAGAAATCTGTGCAGGGAAATATTATGAGTATGTTTCCAGTGACACGATTTATTGACAGACCTTTAGAAAGTTATCTAAAAACTTAGGTATGTCAGCTTTAATTCAACACAGTTGTCCAGATGGTGCAGATGATACACAGTTCAATGAATTGGCAAGTACAAACATATAGATCAGAATAATATATATATATATATATATATATATATATATATATATATATATATATATATATATATATATATATATATATATATATATATATATCATTACTTTTTACATTACATTACTTATCATTATGAAAAGTAATCCTTTAACTCAAACTTGGGCTCAAATGTGACAGTAAATGTTGTTAATCCTCCAAAGCACAATTTGCTGAGAGATTTGAAAACTGGTTCACAGCCAGGCTTCTGACATGCCCTGAAATATTAGAAGGAACATCATGGGTGTGGGTGTCAAAATCTTCCGGCAAACAATGAAATTTTAATTCTAACCACTCCTGAGGAAGAAAATCCCCTGTAATAGGATTTGATGACACCAGATTGTTTCCTCATATTAGAAAAAGTAATGATATGAGTGACAATATCTTGCCAGACTGGGGAAGAACAAAGTAAGATGCATGAAATATTGATTGCCTGTGTCTGCTGTTGTTTATATACCGTGTTGTGGGGTCTGGCAGTCAGTTGTAAGCTGTGATACCACAAGACTTGGAACCTCTTAAACAGCACCACAAGTATCTGACACAGAATTTTAAATAAGATCAGTTTAGTACATGTAATGCTTTGATGATTTTCTTAAAAACTGACTTTAAATCATCAGATGTGGAAAACAAAAATAGAAAAAGAAGAGAAAAAAAGAAGTCCATTTAAAATATAGTCTCACATTTGTTTGTAAACTGATGGCAGCAAGTTAAAGTAAAACACACACACCCACACACACAAAGTACATACTGCCGTGTGACACAGGAAACAGGAAAACAATCAGTATGACCACTTACTGCAAATGTACCATCCATTAAAGGGGCAAAAATTTAATAAATATGGTAATATGTTACAGTTTACAAGGTTGGGTGCAGCACACCTTCAACCTACCAAAAACACACAAAAAATTATTGAGCCATGCTCACGGCCAAACAATTTGGAACAAGAGCATCACTTATCACAGTCTTCTTCACTCAGGAGAAAAGTGTTTGTTTGTTTGAATTGTCACAATGAAAAGTTAATCATGTGAGATAATTGAATGTTGTTCAGAAACACAAGGTGGGAGGAATGATGCATGTTTGACGTTTTCTTTCTTGCTTCTACTTCTTTTTTATTTCTTTTTTTCTAGAGAGTTTTGACAAGAAAGAAAAATGCATATTAATGTTTCTGAATGGTCATGTCCTGTATTTGGCAAGAGAGATAAACTCAGGGGAATTTAAGGTTCAGTTTTATTGCAGATTCCTAAATAACTGAAATCTGCTCCTGAAAATGGAAAACACATTACCTTTAACGAGGCATGTTATGGAACAGAAATCATTGCAGCATAAAAACCCTGACTACACTTAAGCAGAAGAATTAGTTCCATATTTTTTGAGCTCTAATGCCTTAAAAACATTTTAAAGCCAAGTGCTTGGAGGGCAGCCACAACTCACAAATACAAAATCCAGGGGTCTTCAGATTAGTGTGTTTGCTCACAATTTTCTGTTGGACTGAGACTGGAACGGGTACACAGAGATACTGTTAAATAAAGACTCAAAACAAACTTTGCAACCTGTTTATAAAAGTGGTATTGTCATTTATCCAAATCAAATATAATATTTGAGAATTATCAACCACAGAGTGTACAACCAATGAAACAAATCTGAATCCTAAACATTTAGTAATAAATGGATTAGATTTTATGTAAATAATGAAAAAAAGTGAGGGGATATTTAAGCAAGAAGTTGTATGGTTTTCAAGAAAAAGACCATAAAACCTTTCACAAGATTTAAACAGAGCATATATGACTGTGACCTAAGCTGCACAGCCTTTTTTGGACAAAACTCAAACCGCATAATTAAGGAGAGACAACTTGATGACTTGATTTGTCATAAAGTCTTTGCCAATCATGCCAACTACTTTCAAATGCAGATGCATTTCCAATACATTATGTGCCATTTCAGAATTTCTTAACCTGGTAAGGTTTTCTATATTTGATTCTGTTTCTTGTTGCACAAAATCATCTTGGATGAGTGTAAATGCAAGTACTGACATTTCCAAACCAGCACACCCATCTAAAACAATAAAATCTTCATACTTTCACTATAATAGAGCCCTAAAAGAGAAATCCATGTAACAGTATATATTTGGTAGTCGATACAGAACATTGATCCTCTTCTCCTAACATGAAACCTTTGCACAAACAGAGAAGAGAAAAATCAAAGAGCACTACACTTCTCTAGTGGAGTGAAAACCTTAGAATCAGAGTCCATAGAGAGGTGTAATGGAATCACAAGCAGCAGCAGCAATAACTGTGGTGGCTATGGTTTTATTGTGAAGTAACTCTGTCAATGGCAAAAGGAAAGAGTCAACACACACAACAGATTTAACAAAACACCATATTAGATTAGGAGTTTGAATCTGTCTACAGTGCGTGAATCAAGTGTATCTTGTGTATTTTATAAGGCTGCTTGTGCTGTCTGAACCACCTTCAGAGGCCTCACTTCTCTGAGACTGAAATGCAAATAAAACATGAATTATATCTATTGTTTCGACTTTTCATATTCAAATTGACCTGTTTTCTGTTTGCAATTATTTCCCTGCACCACACTTCACCATCAAGAAATTGGCTTATTATGCAGTAAATGTCAAGTACTTATGAGTTATTACCATATCATGTTGTTAATGATCAATGCAATGGTGTGGGTCGAGCTTAGTGTGGGATAAATGTACTGGGGTGCTTATTAATGTGTTGTCTAAATGTCAGAAGCCACAAAAAAATGTTGTGAACTGTATGATGTTTTTAACACTTTTTACATGTATATTGTATATTTTACATGCATTGTATACTTATTATATTTATTACACATTCTCCCTAACAAGTTTGATCCGATCTAAGCGCATAAAATGTATAGAAAGATAAAGATTTGACTCGTGACAGTTAAAAGGGAAAACAATGAATCTTCCAGTTCAATTTAGTGATTATATCGAATCTATGTTGTTCATTAAAAACATGCACAAAGCGTGTACTGAAATGAAAAACTGTAACACGCTCTTACTCCAAAGACTGTTGACACCAAAAGGAGAAGGAATAAGTGATATGTTTTTTTTTCTTACCATAATTCAAGTAAAACATGTTTTGACATGTGCTGTTTCAGGGTGTTTTATAACAATTTTCATCAAAAAGCAATGTTGTGCAAACAAGTTCTTACAAGCAGAAATATGTCCAGGCATCAAGCATAAAAACAGAGGCCAGCTTCTCAGATTTTTCACATCCTTTTTTTGACTCATAAAAGCTAATTTAGGTTGTCTAAACATTCACACACAAACATTTTGGTTGTTATTTGCAATGGCAGAACATCCACAAAAAATATATATATATACTTAGAGAATTGTAATAACTATAGCTTAATCATTTTTAAATACTCATCCACTTTAATTAAACAATTTACTTCTTCATTAATGCACTGTGGCAACAGAAATATGCAAATCTCTGTTTAGGACTCATAATTTTTCTTTGGCCTTTGGTACAAGTAGTAACTTTGATTATGTTTTCTGTATTTTCCATATTTTTGTGTTATCATTTATTGCATTTCTTCTTTTTACATTTCTTAACTGCTATGCACTTTGATCAGCTTTGGTTGCTTTGAAATATACTTTATAAAACACAGTGATATTGACATTGACATACTATTTACAACACTTATCCACTGTGTAAAAGGAAATATCAGTGGGTTTTATTGCTCAATAAAATTCTATCCTATGCATATTAGAAAGTCCAGACTGAACTGCTGACATTGACACTGAAGCGGTAATGTGACAGCACAGATTTAGCATTAGTCTATCAATTATACTTATTGACACTAATGTGAATGAGCTATCACAATATATTTGAGAGCAAAGTCAAACATTACATACCACAAACTTGCAGCTTGTTAGTGATAAATATTCATATTTCTGTTTAATTAATTTGTTAAAATGTGTTGTTCTTTCAGCTGAATCAGATACTGAAGCTGTATTCACTTATATTATCAAGGACACCAGCAGAGGTTGTGAATCAAAACTGATAGGTTCACTTTAACTTGGAAAACAAATTCTGATGCAAACGCATACATGCTCACTTCTAAGTTGTCACATGGTAACACACTTTACATTTTTACATGGTACTCATTTGAAATGGATTTGTTTGTCTACACTTTCAGGGACTGCCCTGAAGATATCATTTGAAGATTCAGCCAGAGGTGTATTTATTTAGGACTGACATTTGTCTTCCTAAATGCAAGCAGCAGAGACTTCAGAGCTCCCACAGCGCAGCCATGAGCATATGATTAAAAATGAGTTTCCTGAAGGTGAGCAAAAAGAGTTTGATGGTTTTCCATATGGGTACCTTCATATCAAGGCCTCTTGGGATGCTCAGCATGTATATTCATAAGTGGTGGGCAAAAAGGGAGGGAAAGAAGTTTTAAGAAAACCAGCTGGTTGCCTTCAACTTCTCATTGGTGACCTCAATTTCTCCTGCTACAGTGTATTTTGTCTGTCCATATAAAACTAAGTAACCTGAACTGTACTTGTCCGTGAGCAAACTTAGGAAGGACATTTGTGTAATATGATGTTAACTGAAACATACCATAATTCAATTTGAAAACTGAAAAGAAGTACAACATATTTTACTTTGGAGTATTTTTTTCCCATTTAGAACTAAAAATGCATTTTGCTGCTTTTGACTGAAATTTTCTAAGCATTGTAAGGTTGACTGCATTGAAATGTAAATTGTTAGTATTCAAACTGCACATTCTTCTCAAGACAACATATAACGCCAGTGAAAGGAATTTAGAGCACACTGGTTTCTTTTTAATCGCATGAAGGACGTGACAAAAAAAAAAAAAAAAACAAGGTTTTTAATTATAGAAACAAAGACTGTACAGTTGCCAGACCACAGAAGCTACAGGAGCAAAAATTGTAAAACAAGGCAAACAAGAAAAATAACAATCTATCTTCAAATTCTTATATTCAAAAAGTGATCATTATGCGCCATGTCCTGAGTCACGTTTGACCAATCACTATCACACCCTGCAGTCAAAAAAACCCCCAAAGGATCTGCTTCAGATGTTTCGGACCCAAACACCAGAGAGGACTGTGAGAGGTGACAGGACCATTTATAATAGTACTGAACCATGTTGGCAGCATGCCTGATACCATCTAAACAAGCACCCCAATTATTTTTCCATAAAATAACACAAAAGTTAAAAAAAAACTAGAATAATGATATTAATCAGATTGTATAACATATCATATAACACATATCATAATCAATTTATGGACACACTTTACAACAGAAGGCTTTAGCAAAGTCTAAGAAAGCAAAAACTTTTCAGTCACTGCTGAATCAAGTTTCTCTCTCAGAAACCATTTTGTATTTTGATTCAATTTGACATGAACCACAGTATTTACACCAGGTTTTCAGACTCCTTGACCTGGTCTGCCATTGAACTAGACAGTCAGTTCTTATGAACTCAGAAGCTTAAAAGCAACCCCAAACACTTGAAACAAAATCAAAGCAGGGGAATAGTCAAGTTTTACAAAGCAAAAATTCAAATAGTTCTTAGAATAATTGCATGAACACATTTAAAGAAAGGCATATATATTGCATAGTTTTTGCCCCGAGTAAAAAAAAAAAAGATTCCTTTTTTTTCTTCATAAATCAGAAGCTACTATTTCATGTCATCTTATACTCACACAGAGACCAATCCCAGCACGAGTCTAACTGTCTTACAGGTCAGGAAAGGTTATAGTTTCTGCTTGACGGCTGCTATTGTTGTGCCAAGACTGCAGTCATGGCAAGGAAAACACTGCTTATCACAGAAGCCAGGTGTCCATAACAGCTTGGTATATTTGCAAAGAAAGTAAGCAACAACAAAACCTTGTGTACAGCACAACACCTGCTACTACTGCCCTGCTGTGTTTCTCACCTGCTCTGACAGCAAGGATGATGAGAAATCTCCCTGGCAACCAGTTCAACTTGAAAATTTACAAAGTACCAACTTAAGTAGCATGAAGTACCTTTTCTTTATCAGACATCATACAGCAGAAATGAAGTGTAATAAAGAATGGGATAAATCAGTCTGAACTGTGTGTGTGAAAATGATCTATAAACTTATGCGGAGAAGAAAAGCACATTGTAGCTTAAATTCATTTTGCTGAACCTGGAATATTAACTCAAAGTACATTAACAAGTAATGAAAGTTGGTTAAACATTAGCCAAAGCTGCATATTTTACCAAGTCAATACTTACTTAAGGAATAATGTAAATTGTACTATTTTAATAATCCTAATAAAATTAGTTTTATCTGATTATTTACCATAATAATGAAAGTATTTAACAATTTATGTATTCCAAACCCAAGGCAACAAGAATGATGATGTTCGTGAGAGCATTGTAAATTCTTACCTCGACAGTGAACTCCTTCATCATACCCATCCTCACAGTCTTTAGCCCCATTGCAGAGTTTGTTGAAATGAATACATTTTTTCGTCCCAATACATTGTATGTGATTAAGAGGACATCTGATTACCACCTCCTGCGAGCCTAAAACAGAAAAACAAGAGCATATCAAAAATTAATAAATTATATTGCTTGCCAAAACAAAATTAGCATATCTTTTCTTCAAATAAATTAATAACAGCTCACAATAGAATATTTAAAACAAAATGTCAGTTGTATTTTTTTAAGTACTCTTTTTGTGTGTGTGTGTGTCTTTTCAAAGTGCTGATACTTCAAGACCTCTTATATGAGGAAGCTTATGCAAATATATTTATACTTCACAGCATTGTTCTTTACACACAACAGATGTTCGCCACACTGCTTTGCAGCCGTGTTGGTGAAATCCTATAACAAACTACCCGACTCCCACTGCCAGCCGGGCAAACAGCAAGGAGCAGCTGTTTAAGGATTCATGAGACACATAGATAAGTGACCCTCATTCATGTGGCAGCCCCAAGAGCACATAAAACACAGCTGACCAGTACACTCGCACTGTAAATGTGTCACATTTCCACCTTAATTACACTGATATCACTTAACAACGTTTCATCAGAGGCACTTAATTGGAAGATTTATTACCCATGTGATGGGATTTGAAACAATCCCCGGAGTTCCTCCACCCATAAGAACTTACACATTAGTACACTTAGATTATCATGACAATTACTTATTCACAATGTCTACTTCTACTTTGGGAGGTAAGAGATGCCATAATTAAGGTACCTTTTACAAAGGGGCTCATCCTGATAAAAATATTTTCAAACGAATATGTGGGAAAGAAGACATGTCTGTAATGACTCTTTAATGACTTATATCAGTCTCCCTTTCAAGCATTATATTATATTGTAGATTAGAAATTACAGTTGATAGAGACATAACTTGTTTTCTAAGAGATAGGAAAAGATAGGCCAGGTTGTAGTTATTGCATTTAGTAGTAGTAGTAGTAGTAGTAGTAGTAGAAAAAATACAATAGCAAAAGTTTCAAAATACACTCAACAGTGTTTGAACCACAAAAAAGTAAGACAAAGCAAATAATAAAAAAATCTATAGTAAATAAGCACTTTTCACAGATCATCCAAACCCCTTGCCATGGTGTCCATTTGGCAAATGTGCTATTTAACGTGCAGCTCTAAGGGTCTGTGACAAAGTAACAGTGCTGTCAGCCGCTTTTTTTTTCAGTTTCTCACCACATGGGTTCTAATCTAATGTGATAAGGGGAGGGCTGATGCATGAATATTCAGTGGTGCTAGTCTTTTATGCAGGGGTATACAGATGGTCTCCTAACAGCTGAGGTGAACAGAATTCCTCAGTAAAGTCCCAAACTATGGTACTATATAGTATAGTTGCTCAAAGTCAGAAAGATAAGACAGTTTCTTTGTCCTTTGTTTCCCATTTCAAGGTGCTAATGACATTTAAACCATATTCTCTGCGAGCTGTTTCTCTACTGAGTTCATGGGGGTGGCTTTGGCTCAGCGGTAGGAAGACCGGCTTCAGATCATAACATTGGGGGTTCTAACCTAATCCATTGCAATGTTTAAATGTCCCCGGGCAAGACACTAACCCCCCCACTTCCCTTGGTATGTTTTTTGGTGTATAAGTGAAAACAAACTTTAAACAAAGGTGCTGTAATTAGAAAAATCTAACAAAAAGTGCTGAATGTGAGTGAACATTGTAAAGAGCGTTGCAGAACCCGAGGTTTTATATATATATATATACACACACACACACACACACACACACACACACACACACACACACACACACACAAACAAATATGTGTGTGCGTGTGTATGTGTGAACAAGAAATAAAATGGAGAAGTCAACAGATCCTCTTTGAGAGGATAGCCAGGAAAAGCAAAATGTGCTCTGTTGTGATGATTTTGGAAAGAGATGTCATTTCACATCGACATCCTGAAATTCAAGCAGTTAAGCCAATAAATATAGATTTGTTTGTGGGTCTGCATGCCTGTGAATCATTTTATTGCAGAAATGGCTAGAACATATGTTTTGGATCACAGGCATAGTAGTTGAATAGTGGTGTTTATGAGATAACAAGATATGTGACATTATGTGTCAGATCACAAATAAAACCACGTGCTTGAATGGTTGCTGGTTAAGAGTAGGGCTGTGTCTAGATTGTCTCAAATACCAGCAAACAGAACACTCCTTGACTAAATTATTAGTCAGAACATATCTTTGGTTTTATCGCTCTGCAACGGACTGGTGACTTGTTCTTGGGGATGGATGGATGGATGGATGGATGGATGGATGGATGAATGGATGAATGGATGAATGGATGGATGGATGGATGGATGGATGGATGGATGGATGGATGGATGGATATATTTACTACTACATGAACTTGGTTTATAAATTTAGTTTATAAACTGATAAACTTAGTTTATTAGACCAACAGTTCTTGAGATGAGTGAAGTTTAAAAGAATTTTATTTTATTTATCCAACATTATCATCTGTGTTTTTAGGCCCATATTCAGAAGTATCAGATAGTAACTGGTTTGTAGACCTCAGCTGTCTGGGAGAAATATCACATTTTACAAGTTTACAACTATGGTTATGTTACGTTATTGAATTTCTAAATAAATAAATGACTAAGAGTCCCAAAAGAAAGCAAAGTCTGGAGCCATGAGATATCCCACAACAAAGAGCACTCACAAAGAATGGTCTATTATTTTGTTTGTTTGTTTGTTTAATGTAATGCATGCTGATGTTAGGTAATTGCTAACATTGGAATGTAAAGGCAGTCATTTTTTTTAATCTCTTCAGTTTGGGATTTTTATGACAAGTCATTATGCCAAACTTTTATAAAATCAGTGACATTTTTGGCTTCATTACTTTTTTAAAAAATAAGACAACCCACTTTTTTGTATTTTCTTTAATAAACAGTGCAGACTTAGGGAGCCACAAAAATTATTATTATTTTTTTTTAAGATACACTCTTTAAAAAATGCTCACTCCAATTTCCTTATATTAAAAAGAAAATGAGGAGGAAACAGCTGAAGCAAACTAATACTGCTATTTAATTTAAAATGAAAGGTTTCTGAGCAGGAAATTTCTGCAGCTAGGTTTGTTATGATAATCATGTTAATCTGAGCCACTGAAGTAATAAATTCTAAATATACAAAAAAAAATGTTGGCACAGGAAGCTTCTTAAGACTATAAGAATTACAAAAAAACAAAACAAAAAAAAAAAAAAAAAATATATATATATATATATATATATATATATATATATATAGTCATTAAGTGTTCACAGTTGATGATTAAAGTCACCTTGCTTGGCTAACAAGGCAGTTTCAGTGTTGTTCCCAGAATAAATTTAAAACATCAAGTTATAGTGGTGAATCCTGCAATTATAATGACATTAGTTACTGTGTACACCACATTGTTTATTCGTAAGTTCATTATTTTCCTATCAGCATAACAATATGTGAAATAAATAAATAAATAAAAAAAATAGAAATTTCGAACAAAACCAAAATGTCAGAAAAAGCAAAGACAGCATGGGCTTTCATTGCACTAAGCTTTGGTGCAGCTGCTTTGTCTGTAAGGCACTGATGACATGCCTTTTGATACACTGACTCATATGTCATAACAAAAAGTGTCTACGGAGAAAAGAATCTACAATTGCACATAAGTGTATGTATTTGTAAAGTTATGAATTAAACATAGACAAAATATCATTTAGGTTGAGGGATTTGGCTAAAGTCAAACATGGGTAATTTTAACAAAATGTAATTTATTACATTGATTTTAATTATATTAACATCAATTTTATTTGTCTTTTCACGATAAAAAATTTTTAGTGGAAGGAAAATTTACAATTTTAATGTATTCAGTCTATAGCTGTAATTGTATATTTTAGCAACCATGGACATGTGCACATTTTAAAATTAAACAAAAGAACTGAGTCACTTCAGGCAATTTTCTTTTCAGTGCCTTCACATTCTGCCATTCTGTGAGAACCCTCAACACTACTTTTTAATAATACAAGAGGTCTCATTCCTGTGACATGCATTAAGGTCACAAAACGCTGGACCACTGGCTTTTTAAACTGTGTTTAAGAACTGGTCATTCTCATCCTCTAATAAGAAACATAGAACTGTTTTGGAAAACACTCGCAGGTCTAAGCAGAACATCGGCAGAAAAATAAAATAATATATAAAATAAAATAAAATGTCTCAAATGTAGACTTTGACTTTCACAGAATCATAGTCAAAATGTGAAAAACCCTGCTGTGTTGTTGACAAAAATGTAGGTCTTCTTAAGTTGATATGGAGGAAGAAACATAACTGTAGAAAGCATGAATATTTAAATTTACAATGTTTTGTGTTCTCGCACAGTGACTGCTGGGGATAGGCACCAGCTCCCCGCAACCCGGAATGGAGAAGCGGGTAAAGAAAATGGATGGATGGATGGATGGATGGATGGATGGATGGATGGATGGATGGATGGATGGATGGATGGATGTTTTGTGTGTTATGTATCTTTGTGTTTATGACCTTTTAAAAGTTATGCTATCCTTAAAGCTTTAAAATGTTTGAAAGTTGATATCATGGGGTTCTGTGGTGTCATTTGACCTAATTAAGTTATAAAAACATATTTTAATGCTTTAGGATCACAACTTTCACTGACATACAAGAGTGGTGCTAATGAGCAAAATTCTCCCAAATTCCAGCCTTTTCTGACTTTTCAGGCTTTTTGTACCTGGATTTGCATTATATCTTAAAGGCACACAATCCGTGGGTGAATTGTTGATGTTGTAGTGGCACTACTTGTGACAAACAAAGTGCATCATCCAAGGTATGTCACAGAGACTTTCAGCAGTTCTCCGGCAGTGAACTGCTAAAATGCAGGCTGATAAAGTATAATGGAGTAAACAAGAACAGAGTTTACAACCATAACATCCATATTTCACTACATGTAAACTAAAGCTCTGCCTTAGGTTCTCCCTTTAAAAGGCACAGTAGGCCCAACAGCAAGGGCTCTTTAAGAGAATTATTCTCCTGTGTTGACCTTTACATACTTGACATTTGAAATGCTGTACTCAGCCAAAAGGTTGTTTTATTCTTTTTTTTATATATTTGCTTTTTTTGTCTGTATTTGTCCCAAAAGACATATAGCTCTTATATAAGTGATAAGTCAAAGATGAAGCAATTCAATACAGATGCTTACATTTCAACTAATTTATCTAACAAACAGGTTTATACTCTGTTTTGTCAACTTTAACAAGACTTAAGAGTAATGTTCTATTCTAATTTGGTAAATTAAAACAACACCTGATACTGATATANATATATATATATATATATATATATATATATATATATATATTATACTGAACACCTTACTAACGAAAAAATAAAAATAAATAAATATGTGTTATCGTGTTCGTTTGCTCTTTTAAAAATAGCTAATAACTATTGTTGCAAATACACAGTCTTTATAGATATCCAATTGCCTAAGGGTCAATTTCTAGGGTAATTGGCAGTACTACGGTCAATAATAAATGCAAAAAAAAATATATATATATATATATATATATATATATATATATATATATATATATATATATATATATACACACACAGGTTTTTTAAATGTTGCTATTGAGCAAGACTTTATCTAAGATACTCTTCCAAAACTCCTGCCTTTCACTTCAGTGAGGTCAAATGTACAAAGTAATGAGCCCAGCTAAGTCCTTGTGAATGCACAACACCACCCTCAGGTAAAACAATGAGGATGACATGCCCTTCTTTTTAAAACCGTAATACCAATGTAGCTAGAGGACAACAAAACAACTCAAACTGTTTAAAAATAATAGTTTTAGAGTGACTGAAATCCCTTCATTTCTTGAAGGTCTTCTCCAAAGCACCAACTTTTAGACACACCATCATATCACTATAATAAGACAAAAATAAATACAAATTTCACATGGAAAATCTACCTAACATATTAAAAAATGCAAAAAAAAAAAAAAAAAAGTCTAAAATAAATCAAAATATTGAGCAACAGTCAAGCCATTTTATCATAATGTCAACAAGACAAAATGGCACTGCTGTGTAAAAGTAGGAAATTGGCAGTATCAGCAGATTCAAGACTAAAGGATATCAATGCCTGAAAAGCATTCCTGGCAAGTATTTATAAGCATTCCTTTTTGTGGTCAATAGATTTTTTTTCTTCATTAGACATTTTTTTCTATCCATTCTGTTGTCCAAAACGTTTCCTTGTTTTCATGTGTACCACATAGCTTCAGTCAAAATAAAAAAAAAAAAAGTTGAGGTGCAAGTCAATATTATGTGGCAAGTCTTTCATGTATGGGGTTGGATACAAAAAAAGGCAAGATATTATAATGTGTATATAGCTCCCACAACTCATTTATGTGTGCAGCAACTCTTCTGCTGCAAATCCTGAGCATTCTGTCAAATCTATACTCAGAAACAAAATAAAAAATAAAAAATAAAATGAAAGAAAAGAATCCCTGTTTTATTTCACTGACTAGTGGAATAAAGTTAGGTGTTGGCATTGATGGCACCCTGGCTGCACTGTACAGAAAATAATCAATACATGAGACCACTGAGAGAAATGAGCACCCTCAAGACAATCTAGTAAAGCTGAACTTAAAAAAAGTACAAAATGGTGTAGAAACCATTATCTTTACAAACTTAATATTAACTGCAATGCAGCTACATAATACGTTAAGAGAGATAGTTTTGTAGAATAATGTTGATTCGTCTTTCCATCCATTTTCTTTACTCACTTTTCCATGTAGGGTGTAGGGTTGTGATGAAACTGGTCATTGTGTGAGAGGCAGGGTGCACCCTGGAGAGGTCGCAAGTCCATCATAGGGCTCCAGAAACAAACAAGACAAACAACCATTCATCCTCTCACTCACACCTAGTGACAATTTAGAGTTATCAATTAATCTAACAGGCATGAGAAAACCCATGCATCCAGGCGAGAGGCAAACCTGCAACCTTCTTTCTATGAGTAAGAAAGGTTTGCCTCCCGCAAACCTTTCTTACTTTCTGCGGGGGTGACAGCTCTACCTACTGCTACCCATCATCAAATAAATGATAAATACAATTTATTTTAGTTGGAGAAACTACAATCAGCATTGACTGAAAATAAAGATCTAATGAAGAAAAGTGACCAGTGTTGTATTTATTGTTCACAATTTGTCACAAAGGAAATACATAATGTGAATGGGCAAAAAAATAATAATAATAATAAAAAAGTTCCTGATGTATGTAGACAACTTATTATCTACATACATATGCTAAGACACAAGCAAAATTAGTGACTAGAAATCAAAATCAACCTAGGAGAAATTGGAGAAGGAGCAATGCTCCACATTATGAAAGAAAGGCCATGCAACAAACAACTGAAGAGACAGTTATGTAGTCTGAAGAGGAGACACAGGAAGTGATCCACTAGGAGATGGAAATGAGGCAAAGTAGTCAAAATCCAGACATGGCTTAAAGCTATCTCAAACAGACTGACTATAGCATCATCTTTTTCTTGTTAATGTTCATTTCTTGGAAAATTGCATAAATTGTCTACAGCACATGCAGCAGGAAGTAAAAGGTTATGACCCCCTAACCAGGCAGTAAAGATGCTGGTAAAGTTGCATACTGATTTAAACATGTATGTGTTGTTTACACAATCCTTGTGTCTGCCAAATGTCTACTGTAACATAACACTTTAAAGGGGAATTACAGACAGAGATCATCTCGGTGCTGATCTTTGTTTTGAATTTTTCCTGTTGGTGCATGTTATCTTCACTCAGGTACATAATGAAGCACTTGGCTATGGTGGTATGAGCATTTAAACCCAGCAGGCTGGCTGGACTCTGCAGGGAAACCTGCAGATTCTTGATCATGATAGTTGTATTTCATATGTATTTGATAGTTTAGCAGTTTTTATACATGCACAAAAATGATGTTTATTTTATTTTGGATAATGACAATGATATCAGATTTGCACAATTATAGATGCAAATCATATCTAACAGCACAATAGAGGTATAATCCTTCACACTTTTAGTCATGTTTTCATGCATTTCTAATTAGTATACTGAAACTAGAAATGTTGATGTTTTTTTAGCTAAATCAACTTGAAATTGAAGAACCACATACGCTTTTTAGATAAAAGGTGAAATGTCCTCAACAAACAAGAAAACAGTGAAAGAAAGGTCCAGCGGCAATATCCTGGATATGTAAGACATGACAGTAAAAAAGAAGAAAGTTTAACAGCCTTCATCTTCCATCTGTATATTTTTTCATAAATATTGTGACCATATGTTGGCCTCAATTGGAAGCATATTTATTGGGGAGACCTCTTTGAATGCATAAAACACACAAATATTGAGAGGACATGCATTTTCCTCCAAATATCCTCTGGCACTAACCTAGCTCCCCTATACTAATGAACTGTGACCATGTTTATAGAGTGGCTAAAGGAGAAAGCTTTAGCTCATTCATATATATTAGGTTGCTCATTATTCATCATTAGCCCCTAAATAAAGACTAATTTTAATGATTCAAATTGATTTACATTCATGCCCTGGCTACTGAATACTTGTGAGTTGAATGACACTTATGGTACCGATTAGAGAACATACATCTCAGTGGGTGTCCCAGCGTGGTTAACTCTTAACCTCTGTGTTTACTGTAAGTTAAAGCTTGCGTCACTGTGATGCTTTTTTTTCCTCAGCTCCACCAGCAGGGGAATAATGTAGATTTTAATACTTAAATGTCATACTGGCTCCACGACAGCAGGCATGTTAGGTTCATAAAATCTGCTCTTTTTCTTTGGTTCTTAAGGTGACAAGCTGAGACGCAGTCCTTCACAACACTCGTACTTGGAGGGAATACAGAGGGGAAAATGTGTCAGTGCAGCTTAGCTGCTGAGATGGAGGGGGTGGGGGGTGAGAGCAAAGACAAAACTGTAATGCGCTCCTCCCAGTGCATTACTTCTGACAGGAATGAGACATGGTGGGGATACTAGATTGTCACCAGGCAACAAAATCCCTGCACTAATGGTTTTGCCTAAAACAAATGCTCAAACATATGGAAATCTGTTAAACGACGGAGGGAGGAGCAATCCAGCAAGCAAGAAGTGCGTGTAAGCAAATGACATAATAAGGGCAAATATATAATTTTTCTTTCACACTACTATCACATTTTGACAGAAGAAACACTCCTGACGAGAGAATTTTTAAGAAAAAGAAAATTTGTAACTATTCCAAAGTGCAAAGAAATATAAGTATACACAATACTTGTTGATTTGTTCCCTAAAACTAAGGGTACAGCAGATGGTGCAAGCCTGCAGACATGCATATAAGGTCTGCTTCACATGTATATATGGAGAAAAACACAAAAAGTTTTTTTGTTGTTGTTGTTGTTGTTATCGTTTGTTTTTGTTTTGTTTTTAACCTTTACATAATATAAACAAATAAATCCCAAATGTAAACAAAACAGGCTACATGTGTGATAGGTTAATAATACTGATAGCGACAAATAATATCCAGGTGACAGGAAGAAGGCATAGAAGAAACAAACATGATTTCTAATTAACTTTTGCAATGCTAAATGTTCATTATCTTTAAGAGTGGAGAAACAAGGGCACAATGTAACCCCAGAGCTTAATTCCTTGGGAAAACTATTACTACGAACAGAAATCTGAAAGCTGAAAAATGCATACTTATACAGGCTTGTAGACAATATAATCATTTGGACAGTTACTTTTGGGGGTTTATATTTTTTTCTTTTTGATGAGCCAACAGAAGGGTTACATCTTCGCAGGGAGGTAGAGATGAAGCAAATGGAAAATATTACATAAGGCAAAAGGCCCAGTCCTTTAGCTCAATAACACAGTGCTATGCTACATTACCCCCTAAACCTCCAGCCTACTGGCGCCAATTCTCATGGGAACTAGACACATTAGTGATACATTCATTTCCGTATGGGACTCGCCAGATAAACTGCCCTGCAACAAGTTGATACGACGACTCTAAAGCATAACTATAGGTACTACAGCTTGATGAAAAACGTGCTGTTTGTGTTTAGGCTGCATTTCTACCAGTGTGTTACCAAACATGCTTCCAAACATTAAAGTGGTTACCATCGTTTAATGAAATATGACTTTCATTTCTGTGTGTTTACATAAAATTTTGTTCATGCGGTCTGATTAAATGGTAAAAAATAACTCATTGTAGCTACTTTATGTACGATAATCACAGAAACAAATTCATAACGCAAGACTAATACTGGATACTAACATGTGTTGTGAAATAGATGCTCTGACACACTTTTTGTACAGTCATTTGCCTATTTCCTGGTGTTACAGGAGCCTTTTTTGTTTGTTTATTTGTTTGGCTTCACTTTTAGTCAAGTTGTCAGTTTTACAGCAATATATAAATATTTTGCCTCAGTGTCTTGATATTTGTGTCACAGAAAGAAAAGCAACATTATTTTCCTGTACTAGTGTTTTCTCTCATCCCTTTGGACTACATGGTCTGCCTTTGTTAAGGCAGCAGGCAAATGCAATAGTAGTTCATAGATGTGGGAAAGAACCATGGTGAAATTTCAATATAAACTGATTAACCCCAACAGGAGAACTGAAGCCCTTCTGAATGGAGTTGTGCTCTGCTCTCCAACCATGGTCTAAAGCTATGGAAGGTTAATTGGTAATTCTAAACAAGTTGTGAGTGCAGATTGTAATCTGTCTTGATGTTTGTTAGTCCAGTGACAGGGTGTCTCTCCATTCCAGACTTATGTCACACTTTAATGAATAGAGTGAATAATGCAAATAGATGATTGATAGATTTTGAAAGTGAGCACCACTTGGCCACTCTGCAGTAAACCTAATAAAATAATAAAAACAGTATTTAGCCTGCTAAGCTACTTCATCACCAACTAGTTGAACAGAGTGGATGTCAAACAGTTTTGCCTCCATTACAATCAACAATCAAAATGTTAGGACAATTCATTCAAGGCCATCTTATGAGTGCCATTTCTGCTATTTTTGTAAGTGGTCTTTACAAAAAGTCAGTAAATTATTAATTCTCAGTAATACAATTAGAAAAACATTGTGTAGATGTTTTTTTTTTAAATAACACTTTCTTTTCTTCTTCCTCTTATTTTTTTAATCATGTTTTTTTTTTTGCTGTCAAGCTTGATTTGGAATATTCTTAAATGCAATACTGAGAAACACAGGGGAAAAGCAAATCTGTAGGGCAAGACACGGGGAAACATGACCTCCCCTGTCGTTTAAACGAAATAACAAGAGAAACCTCTGAGAGTGTTGCCTTTGAACAGCTGTCCTCCCACTTCGCCTCCAGGACCCTGGGATCAACATCAGTGATGATTGGGTCGAGCCAATCAACAGCCATGAAACACTGCTTCTGTGACCATGTTTTTGAAGTCGGCCACTGACCCCTTTTATTGTCTCTTCCTCTGGGAGTGACAATTCAATCAGAGGATTCACTGGTCTCCATGTCCACCAGATTCACAAAGCTCCTTATGGCAGCACAACTAAGAAGAGCCAAAAGTCCATGAAATCCTTTCCTGAAGGATTCATGATGGATTTAGGTTCTAAACACTATCTGAAAGCATGACGCATCCATACAGGGAAAGAGTACCATGCTGACAGCCATTAACACTAAAATATTTATTTATTTATTTTAATGGCAGACATCAGAATTACTTTAATTTTAAAGTAAATTTCAAACCAACCCACAGTTTCACAACTTCACACTGAACAGCAAAGCTGTGTCTCCAGACTGCCTTGGCATGTATGCTTCATTCACTAAAAATGTTTCCTACTGCATGGGGATCTTCCTCACTTAATTGTCCACCTTAACTGTCATTATGGTCAAGGTGTTGTTTTGTTCCCACAGTGAAGGTCCTACCTGTCACTGCATGGTATTGTTTTTGTTTAACTGCTAAAGAATTAGAAAATTGCCTTTTCTTCTGGGTTTTCTTTTGTCATTGCTAAAGACAGGCTGCTTTCCCAGCTCCATGAATAACTGGCGTCAGCAGTCTGCTCCTGTGAGGCTTGCAGCCGAGGGGATAAGCTTGTGTCGCCTTCTAGTCTCTAGGTATTGCAATCCCAGGCCAACTTGCTTCCCCTCTTCCTACTAAGCCCTGAAGACGCAGTGATTACATCTTCCTGACCAAGCAGAGCAGAGAAGAGAGAAGCCATGCGTGGCACTGTTTTTATATATATCTAGATGACAAGAGTTTAATATATCAGCTTGTGTCTTCTTAATACATTAAATCCATCTATGTGAGGCTAAAAACACTCCGTCAAACCAAAGCAGGCTTGATCACTGCTGCACACACTGCTGAATTGTCAGTACTTTTTATTTCAGTTCAGTGAAAAGGAGCTTGAATGAAGGATTTTTTTTCCCCAGGTTATTGCAGTTTTTATTATCATTTAAAGAGACTGGGTGAATTCCAATCCTGACTTTTGTTTGTTGGGCAAAGCTCATCTAATTCCCCTTTCTATCAGTATATAATCCATGATAATACTGCACCAATTTCTTTAGATGAATATGCAGGGTCTTCTTCCTGCAGGCTTAGTATTTAAAACTGTGCCAACATTAATCAAAGTGATAAGTAATTGCATTTTGAAGGTTGCATTTCCTGGCACACAGTCAGTGGTGGATCCATGTATATATATATATATATATATATATATATATATATATATATATATATATATATATATATATATATATATATATATATAAAATATTTATTTTTTTTTTCCAAGACTCCAGTACCAACCTAAGAGCAACATTGCTTACATACTGAGCAAGACACATAGAAATTAAAATTAAGCCATGCCAGCTCAAATGTCTCCCGAATTGACATCTACATCAGATGTTGGGGAACTAATACATTCTGATGAGAAATGGGCTATTGTAACAAAACATTAATTGGCCAGCCGAGCACAGTCCTAGGAACAGATCCTGCACAAAACACTCAAGTTGCCTGGCCTATGGTAGAGGACCCATGTTTGGAGTGGAGGGGAGGGGGCAAGCTGGACCATTTTATACAGAGAATATCCAGAATTCCTACTATAAAACATACAAACAAAATATCATAGGTGACATATAAACTACTGTGAAATTGTTAGTTACAACCGAAGAAAATAAATAGGACTCAAAAACATACATAAATTAATTATATACAGTAACTATAAAATTTACTACATTAAACCTCCCTTGCATATCTGCAAACTGTAATAAATAGTTTGTCTACATTTTTTTAAAAAAGGCCTTAGGATTTTTTAAAAGAATTCCTTCACAATGGATATTTTGCAGCTGGCCCTAAGCAAATCTATTAAAAAAAAAAATACTGCAGTGCCCCTTAAACAGAGCTCTAGCCATTCTAAATGCTTCTTAACAATCATTTATGGAAATTAATTTGGCAAGAAGAGAAACAAGAGTAAGCAGACACTAAGCCAAGTTCAAGATATTAATGGTAGATTGATATGTAGCATTGAGCAAAACTTGCAGCAACTCATTTTATCAATGTAAAATTCAACAGAAGATGCAATGCTTTTTTTTCTGCTTTTTTAGTCTTAAAAAAGGCTTATATGCTTTTGCATCCATTCTATTCTTCCTGTCTCCTCTCTGGGTCGTAGGGTTGCCCTGCTTTACCTCAGCTGCAGATCAGCTGTTTGACTTTCTTAACAAACCACCACCCCTTTGCTTCCATGCCTTAGAGAGTGTGCAAACACCTGTGAATGTGTTAACAGCTGGTAAACATGTAATTATTTAATTCTGAGATGACCAGCTAAAGCTGTCTTTTTCTACGGTACAGATAGTCATCTCAAAGTAGCCTACTTGATACACAGCCCTGTGCACACTGGGGCATTAATAATTATTGTGTGTTGCCTACAATTTATGCACAGATGCCACTGCCAAAACTATAAAGTCCTAATTATACCCAATAACTCACACCGATGGGGAACCTGAGCTGAATGTTAATAATTCAGTTTTGTTGCCGTATTTGTTTTTTTTTTTCTTTTTTAGCTGTGATAGACTGCGTGACAGTCACCATCTCATCATAATTTACAAAGCCTCATTCAGCCTATAATACCGCTCTGTTTCTCCATTAAAGGAAATCTATGTCACAGAAGTGGGTAAATAATAATACCCAAGAGTATTTATGCCACAAACAATTCCAAAGTGAAGGACAAGTGGAGGTTTAGCTGATTGCAGCTGGAATATTCACAGTACAACAAAGCATTTTTTAACTTGTTTACAGAGTAATACAGCACTGCTAATAATTTCACAGAGCTGTGTTTGACTGCTCTGATGTACCAAAAGGCTTTTTTGCTGTCATTTGCTGAAACTCCCCAATCACCTTGTAAAAACTTAGACTGTAGAATGATCTTTCACTTAACAAAAACAATATAACAAACTCTTCATTAACATTTTTTATTATTATTATTATTGAAATGTTTTTCTCGTTCAATATTAAAACCTGATGTTAACTGAAAGGTCTATTTATTTATATTTCTTATTGTTTTTAACATCTTTTAATAATTTATATCTAAAATAGCTGTTTTAGCCGCCGCAACCTGGAATGGAAAAGCGGATAAAGAAAATGGATGGATGGATAGTTGTTTTAACTCATATCTCTTTAAGGCAGGTCTTATGGAAGGTTTAGTCTGTTTAGACTGGTCAGCTGATTAGTTGAAAATGACACTGTGTCATTCTTTATTTAAGTTGTGCTGGATTTCATTAGGTAGCATTTTCAACTGTGAAACTGACATCTAAGGCCCTAAACATCCTTAGGAGTTCTGTTAAATCTATCATTAAGGAATGGAAAAAATGTGGGGATGTGTAAATCTACCAAGAGAAGGCCATCCTCATAAACTGAATGACCGTGAAAGAAGGAGAATCGTGAGAGAGGCCACCAAGACACCTGTGAGCACTCTGAAGGAGTTACAAGCTTCAGCAGGTGAGATGGGAGAAACTACATAAAACAACTGTTCCTTGGGTTCTTCACAGGTCTAAGCTTTATGGGAGGGGGGCAAAGAGAAAGCCACTGTTGAAGAAAACTCAAAATAAATAGGTTATATTAATAATAACTAATTTTGGAATTGTGTCGAACAAAATGCTATTAAACAACTTGACAGAAATGGAAAAGCCAGACACCATAATACGACTTCTTTAAAATATATCAGTAAGCCAAGCATACTTTATTACTCCAAAATGGGTTTTTCCTTCTTCTTTTAAAGCACCTAAAGTGTACTAAGATAGGCTGTGTCCTATAGCAATGTGAACTTAGTTAAAAATACACACACACACAGAGAAAACAAACAAAGACACAAGAAAAATCAACATCCCACTAAGGAATGCAAGGGTAGCCACTGCAAAGTCAAATTTCAAGGAAGCATAAAATCTTACTGAAACAATCAACAGTTGGAGTCAACATTTTTTTTTGGAAAACAGCATATAGTTCTATGTAATTTTACTTATTTTTTTTCAGCAAACATCCTCAATTTCAATTTTCAGAGAAAACTTTGATAGTTTACCCAAATAATTTCGAAACACTGCTTTATGTGCACCTTGCTTTTATGTTTAATGAAATGTGAACAGGTTTTAGGTCTTTCAAATAATCACAGTAGTTGTTTAGACAAATAAATGTCTAAATCGGGGGAAACTTTTATACATTACAAAATTGTTTTGATGGCAGATCCCATGTTAGTTAGTGTAGTATGAAGCTGTAGAAAGATGTGTAATGGTATAATTGTATGACTGCATTAGTGAGGAATGAATGGAATGAGTGACTTACAAACATAATCAGTTTCGTCTGAGTCATCGGGGCAGTCGGGCTCACCATCACAGAGCCAGGCCTCTGGTATGCAGGTTTGCTGGTCGTGACAATGAAACTCCCCTACGTCGCACAAGATGGATTCTAGATGGTATGAGGAGAGGGGTGGAGAAGAGCAGAGAAGATTCAGCATGAGGTGATGGAACTGTGCGGAAAATTAAGTTTTAATGAAAAAACTTGGTATGTATGTGCACAGGCTTGGGAATAAAAGTGAAGTATTTGGATAGGCTGTTTAAAATCCCATGCAGCAGATGATTTTGGTCAAAAAAGTACCTTTGAGACAAAAGTTAACAATGTGGTTGTATGAAGCAGAGTACAACAGACACAAATGCTTTTCAAGAGACTGTTTGTATATGTTTAAAGGTTCGTAGCAAAATAAAAAAATAAAAAAATGAGACCACACACTTATTTCCAGAAAAAAAGACTTTGCTCAGACCATTGTGTTTTTGACAGCTGCTCTCCTCTAACAAAATGACATGACGTCCTCTGCGACTCTGCAAACTATTACAAAGCATTTTGGCAAGTTTGTTCTTATCTTGTTGCCTCCTTGGTGCTGTGCTTTTATTTGAGAAAAGAGTGAGTTCAGTGAAAGCCCAGTCAACTAAAAAGTCATCATAGCTTTTCGATATAGAAAGCATCCATCAGAGAGTTGACATGTTTCCTGCTGGTAGCTGTCAGAAATTCAGCTCACTCACACTGCAGAATGACACAAGCTTTTGTGAAAGATTCAACACTACAATGTGACCTGCCTCTACTTCTCTACAGCGCGGAGCAAAAACGGTAATTTGTTTCTAAGCTTAACCCACAGACAATCGGACACGCTCAGAGTTCCTCCTCCTACTCGCTCTTGCTATCTCCATCTTTTTTTTTTTTTCCTGAGTGTGTTCCTAACCCATTAGTGGTGGGAGGGGAGCAAGTGGGAGATCAGGTCTGTAGCATCTGAACAGTGGGAGTGATAATTCAACGCACCGCTGCGCCCTGCCCCAGCACCCTCCAGCAAATTCACTACCCAGGGACAAATCTGAAAAGGTCAAACATCTCATCCATTCTTCCTCTTCTATTCCCACTGATGCAATATAGCTGATATCTAACAATTTAAATCAAGGTCCCCTTTGAAATATTCAGACCTTCTTTTACCAAGCTCTTTAAATTGCACACAAAAGCCACTTGAAAGAAAATGCTCATAATGTAAAATAGCACAAAACACAAATAATAAGTTTATCATTGTTATTTTGCTTCAACACGGTTTAAAAGAACCAGCATAATAATGCATTCTGCCATATTTTGGCTTTATAAAAATAACACAAATGCATTTTTAAAGAATATTCTGTAGGCTGCTGAAATTCTTATAAGTATCACTGGGGAAAATCACAAATTACCATATAGTAAATATGAATTTAATAAAAAATTAAATACCATGACAAAGTGCAAATGCCTTTACTATTTACCTTGGTTTTACCACTTGCTTATAAACTGATTACTGCAAACATTATGACTAACACAAAACAACAAACAAAAAACACTGTTTCATATTTATTTTTACATTAAATAACAAGAAGTTTAGTCAAAGCTTGCACTTTTTGAACAAAATTTGTATGCACTGAACAAATGAACCATATATATGCCAGCTTTGGTATTTAGACATAATAGCAAGACATTAATAAGCACATGTTGTGCTTGCTGTTGGCAGAGACACACTCAGATTGATGAAGTTTCTAAAGGGCTGTCTCCTTCGTCTTTAAAGCTGAATTGATTACTTTTGAGAAGCAGAAAGCTGGTAACAGAAGGGCCATTTCCTCAAGTACTGAAGGAAGCTGTAAAAAAAAATGTTCCTGCCCCTCAAAGGAGCCTAGTCACCAACTGATGTTCTACCTCCTTCTATGTCTCTTCATCTTCAAAGCTAAGGGGGCCAAATATGAGCCAAGCAAATGACCTCTTATGTCATTTCATCTTTTCATTCAGCTTTTCCCAAACAGCCTCTCTTTGACAGGCTTCACAGTCCCTGCAGCTGTTGGTAGACAACAGAGGGACAAATATTCAGCAGAGGGAAAGTAACAGCTTAGTTGTATTTGCATTAGAAAGAGACAGGAAGGTATAGTATGACAGGGCATGATATATTTTCCAGATAATTCAATGAAAAAAACTCTAAAAAGTTGATTTTTAAAAGGAAGGGGAAAAAAGGTCTGTAGTCGCCCTTTGTAAGTGGAAAAACACCCTAACTGGTCCCATTTCCATAACAATAGGGAAACATATAGTAGGCACTCAGCTGGGCACATTATCATGAGCACCATTCCTGACACCCAGCAGCTACCACTGGCACAACATTGTGGCTCATTAAAGCTACTGAGTCTTTGAAAGGTGCCAGATTTTCAGAGGAACAAAGAGTTATTTGGAGGCAGCAAGGCAGTTTGCAAACCTGCAGCAGCGGAACCTGCCAACAGTCTTTGCAGCATATATTTTTATCAAGTTCTTTATTGAGATGAGGCAAGAATTTTATAGTGTTGAGCCTCTCACAAGGCATGTCCAATATACTGTAACATGAACACTCAGACAGCACAGCTAATTTCCTCATGCTGCATTTTACAGCGAGGCATCCACTGTCCCATTTGCTCAGTCTGATTAAAGTGTGAATTACATGAGAGCTTAGGTCTTCATTTAGCTTTCTGAACAACATTGTACCACAATAAGGTATAAGCTACAAACCACTAAAACCTCACAATCCTCTGAATTGCATCAGGGCATATTTCACAATATGGTACTTTGGATAAGTCTTAATCCAAGGGTCTATTCAAACAAAACAAGAGTTTTAAACACGGCAGTGCAGTGCATAGTTCAAAGAGGTGTGCTGAACTTCAGCTTAGTTGTACAGCTGAAAACAATCTATAGTTCTGAGAATGTTTTAAATGAGATGCTCCCCATCCAGATTGTCTAACACAAAATATAAAGAAGTGTGTGAACCTGACAGAACTGTGATTGTCAATTAGACGTGTGATGTATTGAGGTAGTTTAAGCAAAGAGTAAAAGCAAAAGTTGGCTGAGAAATTGATAGAATGTTCTGATCAGAGCTATATCTTCGTTAAACAATAGAAGGTTGAATTACACCAGTAAGCCAGCAATTATAATTATATTCAGACTGTTGTATAAAAACAGCATATTTCAGGGTCTGAAAAACAATAAACGATGGGTGATCTGTCAGTTTTATATATTCATTTTACACTTTGTTGAAAGAAAGCAAGAAGAAAGCAACATAACAAACATAATGGACATTAAATGACACCAAATCATTGTACAGGTGGTTTGGTTGGAGCATCTCTAAAACAGCAAGGCTTGAGAGGCCAGCAGTCAGACATACATATGGCTATAAGTGAAAAGCTAATAAAACAAAATGGGGCTTGAACTTCCTCTCTAGATCTGAAATACCTGCTGCTGATGCCTCAGTACTCATTACAAGATGGTAATTGTCTCAAAGAGACCAACAGCATATCAAAACATTTACTGTATTTTAGGTGTCATAATATTTTTGGCTCATTAGTTTCTCTGCTTCTTATTGAGAAAGTATGCATATACAAGTATACACTCAGTATGAACCCACAGCCATGACAATCTCTACTCATTGCTGTGTTTAAATTGTTTAATATTATCAGAGCAGTCTTGGTGTCCTGTCCAGCTGTAGTCCAAATGCATTAAGAAAGAGCATAAGGCTTTCAGCCACACTAAGCAGGTTATTAAGTATAACAACTGCATGATGTGGTTTCTCTCTAATCTTCATATCTTTAATCTGTGAAAAGATCCAATCTACTGTGACGCATCTCACCGATACCTCACACCTGCATATTAAATCCTTATTACAAGCGTTTCTTGACAAGTGACATACGCCTTGTGCTATTTAGTCCGAAATGCCATCCACGTCAACTCTGATCAGCATATGAAGAGAAGAGAGTACCGTGACTCAGCTCACTGATGAACGACTGATGAATGTCACAACACTTCTGGAGGGATGCCCAAAATTACATACGCAAGTATATTCTGCAGCAGTTCAGCATCTCTAAAATCAAGATTCTACAAGTTTGTCTTTGGAAACTACACAGCCAAGTCAAAGAAAAGAATGTTCACTGACAAAACTAGAAAATAACAAAACAATAAGAGAAAGAAGAATCCAATGTACAATTTAACCAGCTCCTGCAGGAAACAGCAGCTTGTATCCAAACCTACCACCTGGCAATGCTGAATAAGTTTGCATTCAAGCCATAAAATGAGTGAAAAATCAATGGTTAAGCTTTGGGACCTTCATTAGACACTGACTGACCTTCACTACAAAGTGGGGTCACACTTTTTTTTCTCTCTACAACAGCAGGAGCATGTCAACAAATTATTAAAAAGGAGCTCCATATGAAAAGTTTCAGAAGACAAACGCAGACTGGCCTCCTGCTCCTTGGCATAAATCCCTGGACCAGTAAACAATGAATGATTTATGAGACTGGTCTTAAGCTTTGTGCTATTCTTTTTATTCTGCATGTACAGGAATGCATCACAGCAAATTACAGCAAAAATAAATAAATAAGTAAAAGAAAGAAATTAGTGAAACTGATGGGATTTATTTTAATGAGGGATTTGTTAACAGCTTGAATGAGAAATAAAAATATTTTGAACAAAACTGTTCAAGACATTTTTTGTAAGAATCATCATTGTTCCTTCTGTTCATTCTCTTATACTTCAGCATTTTTTTTTTTACATTTTTTTCCCTGTTGCTGAATTTCATCTAAAATGTATAAACTGTGACTAAAATCCGCCACTCGCATTAAACGCTTGGCTGTTTCCTTCTGTTTCCTACTCTGCATCTCATTATTTTGTGTCACCTCTCAGAGAAAAATGCATCTGAGTATAAGTGCCCCTGTGTTCAAGCAGACTGGCTGTGAACACTAAACTCCTCACAACAAATAAAAGCTATAAATAAAAAGCCATTTTGTGTTTGATCCTGGACCTGCTGGTTTTCTGATGTACCAGGTGAGCTGCCTCAAGGTATCTGGGGTTTTGGATGTTTTATTATAAATAGTATATTGTTGGCCTCAGATATTAGCTCATAGGTAAAAGCTGTTTTCTTTTTTTGTTTTTTGTTTTTTCTGCCCACATTTGGATAACCTCAGTAAGAGTAGGAATTATTATGATGACCACCAAAACCCTTCCTGTAAAAAAAATTGCTTGTGCACATTTAAATCAAAAGTTGGATTGCAGTTCAAATTTAGACATTTTTTTGACTTGAAGAAGAAAAATAAATGCTGCATTTTAAACAACACCCTGGAAGGATGTTAAACCAATCGGTTTCTGAACAAAAACAGCATAAAAAATAGATTCCTCAGGTAATAAAAATAACAAAACATCAGACATCTGTGAGTTTTAAGGATGCTGCATATTAACAGAGTTAAAAAGATGTATCTGCTTAGTAACAAAGCAACAAGTGTACCTGTTGAGATGGCCATCTGTCTTCCATATTATTATTTGACATACTGGTTTTTATCAGCATTGTTCTTAAGAACAGCTTTTAATTGGTTTTGCAGACATTTATCTTGTTTTATTGGTTAGGTAAAAATGCATTTATCAACTTAAATATAAATATTTAAAATCAATAATGTGAACAATTTGATGAGCAAAGCAGATCCTTCTAAGGACTCAATACTTTAAAACTGTTAGAACTGTTGGTTTCCTAACCACCCTAAAGCCCTTAAAAGAGAAAGAGACGAAGAGAGGTAGAGAAGCCCTTGTAACTTAGGGTCAATTTGACCCAAAGGCCACAGGAGAGTTAAATGGGCTATGGATGTGACAAGGACCTGGATGTGGCTCAAGGAGATAACTGCTGAGGTAGAATGTGGTTTAAGATAAAGCCTAAATTTTTTTTAGATAGTTTAGTGCAACCTGCCAAAAATCCACTTCAAGATGCAGGAGAGTGAGGTGCTTTTCAATGAGTGGTAGATGGTCCAGTGATAGACACCAGCCTGGGGTGATGTTTGTTTTTGCTGGATTTCTCCCCTACAAGCTCCAGCCTAAGACTGCCCAGCTAAAGTATCAGAGACTGCAGGTCTTTTTCAAGCTGGTGAACCGTGGTCTTATCGGCTTTCTGGGTTAACAATCATCAGATGCTTTTAATTTAAGTTCAGTGTACAGTCAAATGATCCAAATGAATAGATTCCCATGCAGATGCATGATTCAAATAAATTAACTTTTTTTTATATGAAACAAAAGGCAAAACATCATTTGACAAAAATCAAAATATGATAGGTAGAAGGTAGCAAAAATTAGAGGTGACTTGGGGAAATAAAATGGGGAGAAGGGTCTGGCAGTTGGAAACTGAAAAACTGAGACTATATTTATCTTTCAAGGAAAATAAATATAAACCAAATGTAGATGCAAAAACAAACAAACTAACTAACTAACAAAAACTAAAACCTGTTGTACAGAGAACAGAAATCAAAACCAACAGTGGAAAACTGAGGCACTGACATAAAACAAGAAAAAAGGAGGAAAAAAAAAGATAACCTTAATAAAAACTACAACATGAACTCAAAACATGAGGCAGAAGACAGCAACAACTTACCCTCTTTCATCAGAACACTATGATCTTTGATAAGATTGTTGGGTTTTGAGTTTTTTGTTTTTATTGTCTTCATGTTTTCTGTTCAGGTGTGTTTGCCTTGATTTGGTCTTCTTCTTCTTCTTCTTCTTGTTTTTTCCTGGTGGTTGGCAACAAACTTTTAGTAGCATTACTGCCACTTACTGGTATGGAGTGTGGTTCGTGATGGTCTATATAAATTGTTCTTCATGTCCTTGTGTGCTGTCACTATTCAGTCCTCCCCAGTCACTCTTTGGTCTTCCTGCCACGCCCATCTACACCTGACCCAAGTCTAGTTGATTACTTCACCTGTGCCCACTTTTCAATCACCTCCTCTGTTTAAAAACCCAGTAATCTCCTCCCACTCTGCTGGTTCATTGTTCTTGGTTACCTGCTGGTTTGTCATTGCTCTGGCTTGCCTTCTGTTACCTTGTTTGGGTTTAGTCATGCTTAGTTTTGCTGCCTCGTCAGCGTTTGTTTCTTTGGTTATCTTTTATTTTTAATAAATTAGTTATTTTCTTCTAAATCCCTGTGACAAGACTGCACTCTGGGTTTGCCTCCTTCCCCTTCCCCCCTTATGACAAAGATAAAGATAAAATTTTTTTTTTTTTACATTTACTTTCAAACTTAAAATGCCCAGTCACTGAGTTGGGCATTGATGCTCTTAAAAATAATTGCCACCTTTGCAACCATATAATGTTTCATGCAAAGACAGAAAACTGCAAGGAATAGAAATAGAAATAACTACCATTAGTCTTTTTATTCTAAATATATACAAACATGTCCCCCTAAATAGTTGGTATGTGTGATATATCATTTGAGCCAAAACATGATGATGCACATTTATTTAAACTTTGTTATTTGTAAATAGAACAAAGACAAGAAAACACATCAAAACAATTTTTTAATTAAAAAAGTGCCAAATACATGTACTTAATAAATTAAATATATCCATATGAAGTACAGTTGTTTTGCTCCAAAGTGAGGGTGTAATGCATAAAATTCTAAGTACTCATAGGATTTTATGAAAGTGCTCTTTTTTCTTCAGATTTCTGGGTTTTGAACTGTCTTTAAGGGCAACTTTTTAACTGCTTTTGACACAATGTTGTGCATTTGCTGATTGGTAGTTTAAGAACCATATTTGCCTGAGAGCTCATGTTTAACTTCTCTGGCACAATGACTCTGCCTTTCAATTCAAACAGGCTTCTTTCTCACCTCTGTTAGGCCAGTCACAATTTATTTTATATTATGCGGGTGCTATGAAAAGACTGTTCGGTTGCACAGGCATTTGGGTCGGATCCAGTTGAATAAAGCTGCTTGGGTATTAGAATCAATAAAGAAGTTTGAGAACTAATTTGTCCAGCAATGCCGGGCTAGATTCTTGGAGCCCCAATGCTTAAACAACATGAATACATTTGGATAAATATAATGAAAAAAAAAAAGGGGTTTCAGTTTGTGCAAATAAAATGCATTATATGTGAGGCAGATAAGACTATTGAGTTGAACAGTAACATACACTCCTCTAAAAGAAAAAAAAATCATTCACCACATTCATAGCTATTCACTGGTTTGAATTAATCCTTCGTATGTGAAAGTAATTTGCATGAGAATGTGTCATTATACTGCCAATAATAGAAAATAATAGAAAATTACAGTCCTCCCAAACCAGCCTTTCCTCGCCTGGCCCCCTTTTGATGCTCCATTCAAGGTCACCTAATCACTGGGTTCCTTCAAAGACCCCTATCTTAACCAGCTGCAGTCTGAAGGATTTATTCCCTATTCCATGTCATGATTACCAATCAGGTGGAGTAATAGCTGCTTAAGCAGGCAGGGTTTTTGTCATCACTGAGGGGTGAAGTGCCAGTCAAGGTTTCCACTGAGTCTGTGGGGCATGTCAGCGCCTTGAGTGTAGCCTCCAGATTAAACAGCATTATCAGAGTAGAGTGAAAGCTGTTATGGTGAAGGATCACATCCTCCTTGGCCCCCACTGTACCACAGCTGACACCAAGTGTGACCCCTAATCTAACAACTCCTCGCCTTGATTGACACCTTGAATTGTCAAAATAGATTACCTCATCACAAAAACATAAATCACAGTTCTCTGCTAACAATAGATCCACAGTGTCATCACAGCACTTTCACAATTCAGCTGCAGTACTAGAAGAGCTAACAATATAAAAATCTGTTCTTGTTAAATTTATTCTGAGGCGATAAAAAAAGAAAAAAAAAAAGACCATTTAAACAATCTGTGACACAAACAGATGACATCAATATTGTCAAAGTCTAATGCAAAGAATAGCAGAACTAATGGATTGAACTTAGTTGGGTTTACTGCCACATGTTAAACAGCAACAATTATGGATAAATGATACCAACAAAGCGTAAAGAAGTTCTTGTTTAGATTTCTGCTTTTCCCTAATAACCCACTGGAGTTGATTTGAATCAACCCCAGATATTGAATTAATCATGCTGTGGGTATACTTGTTTACATCTTAATGACACTCTTCAAAGGAAGTAATCAAGGAGCCAAAGCATAAGAGATAAAAGACTGAATGAGACTGACAGAAAGATTTTCTTTAAGACTTACCTGCCATCTGGTAGCTTACATTTACCTATTTAGTAAATCTATCTGACTGAATTTCCTGCATGAGAGAAACATAATGCTTATATCTGTGATAATAGTGTATATGATATTTTTAAATACATTCACAAACATAAAATAGGACTAAAAATGTTTTTAAAAACAATATTCAGTCAATTAGCCAATGTGCAGCATTTACAAAAACACTGAATCGTATAGGTGCATCAGTTTAACTGTCTGTGCAGTGTAACAAACTGATTCCCATTGCTAATGTGACATTTCTGTCTCATTGCTTGCCACTGGACCAGAGAAGCATGTGATTAAGATGGACTTGCCCTTTATTTAAGTTTTCCACTTTACTGCAAAGTCACACAGCTGAAAGTCAGCTTGTATAGAACTGATTAGCTTTGTTTCATTAGAATTGGGGAAACATGTCTTTCTCAATGCTTATCACAAAACCTACCAGCTTTTTTTAGCTTAGGTACCAGTTTGACTTGAAAATATATAAAAAAAGACTTAGGTAAGTGCTGCTCAATGTTTAGAAGCATGGAAACTAAATTACCCTATGCATTTACTACATGTTTATCCTATGTATACTGACCAACATGCACACACACACACACACACATACATATATATTGAATATGTATCTCAATCAAAGCTTTGTACTGAGACATAAGTGCTTAATTAATCATTAAATCATCAACATAGACTGGCAGCTAGCAGACCAGCTGCCAGTCTGAATGATCTATTAAACATATGGGTGAACTATAATTTCAGCTACTGCTTTAAGAATAAATCAATAATTCTGTATGGGAATGATAAGTTGCACAACATTCCATGATTTAACTGATTTGGCTAAATCAACCCAACAGAGGTATGTGATGGCACCACTAAATCACTAAAGCTCAGAGGAAATGAACAATTTCTATGCAGCTCCTAAATGATTACCAGGAGGTTGTCAGCAACTTGTTTGCAACAAGTTTTATTTAAGCCTTAATAATTTTTGCTTTTTTATTGAAGATTAAGTTTTGGTGTTGGTCCAGTGAACATCCATTTTTAATTATTACAATATCTTTTCTCTTAATTAGAGACTACCTCAGCCTTGGGGTTAGTTCAAGTGCTTTGCTGTGAATTATTGGAAAATATGCAAATTAATTACATATACACACACACACACACACACACACACACACACACACACACACACACACACACAATGAATAAAGAGATAACATTAAAAGTTACAAATGCATTGAAAACCAAGACAAATTAATGAATGAATGCTAGACAAAAAAGGAGAAATGAGGTTATGAGCCACTGTGTTTCTCTGTCTCCAGTATCATTTCCTCAGTACCGAGTATCAGACCACAGTAGTGTTGAAAATCACAGAAATCCATTTCACATCTGTACAAGTTTTCAAAGCTGCAATGGTTTAGCATTGTTAATAATTTATTCACTTTTTTCAGTGGTAATAATTGCCTGACAGACAGACTTATTAATACCTCAAATCACACAAAACCACTTCTGTGGCTGCTGGTTTTGTAAAAGCTCATTTTGCCTTAATGACACTCACATATATATACAGAAAGACTTTCAAGGTGAGAACAATGCAATCCTGACTGACACATCAGGTGGAAGCACAGTTAACTTCTTCATTAAGGTAGGGGTGTGTTATTATTCTTGTTTATCTATGAGCAAAAAGGGAAAGAAATATGAGGGGAAAAAAGGAACATGTTAAAGTTTTAAGTCATTTTCTGTAAAATACCAAAAAATGGTTGCTAGTAACCAGTTATTTCTTCACATCCTTTACTGGTCCCTTGCTATGTGTATAATGAAACAACTTGTGTAATTTGGAATGGAAAAAAAAAGAAATGACTTCATTTTATTATTTATTTATTTTGTATTTTGTAATAATCAGAGAAAACTGCCCAATTATCCAAATCGTCAATAAGTATAAATATCTGATTTTATTTTATTTCTTTTTGCTTTTTATCTAAAATGTAGTTAAGAATAATGTCAAACAATGGTTTACATTGTGATGATCTTATAAACTGAAAATAGAAAGGACTCATTACCATTTTTTTAAGTTTTAAGATTATTATATGGTATGTGTTTTTTTTGTTGTTGTTGTTGTTGTTGTTGCTGTTTCTGTTTTTTTTTCTTTTTTCCTTTTTTTTAAAAGGTGCTTTGGACTCTTCTGTTAATCTCTGTTATCTTTATAGTACACAGTTTTTCCCATTTTTTTGTTGCTAATGCCCTTTGAATAAAATATTCACCATCCTATCAACTAAAACTCAGTGATGTTTACATCATTTTGCAAAGCATCACATCTGCTTTGTGTTTTAACTTGTCAACGTGCATATAGGTGGGTGTATTGTGTGTACAAACTATGCCGCAGGTACCAAAGATAATGAAAATAAGAAAATGATAAGAAAAATATATGACTTGTTAAACAAAGCTGGGAACAGATTGCTTTCCACATTGTGGCCTAAAGCAGAGACTAATCTGGCAACATTAATACTTCCTAAAAAAAGAAAAACGTCTAAATTCTTTTCCAAAGCTGCAGGGCAGAAAAAAGTTTTTTTTTTTTTGCCCCACAGATATAGAGTATGTAATGTGATTTATTTCATAGGCTGATGCGCAAGTCCTTCTGGTCTCTTTAGTGAAGTAGCAACAAGCTATCTTATCTTAGAACACACGTAAGCTTTTTGCAAGAAATAAAATGAATATAAAATAAAGATAATTAAATTTTAACACAATGAAATATATACATTCTCTTCCAGGTTTTTCAATTATTATTTGCACTAAATACGACAATTTTAGCTAAATGCATACTTATTTTATGTGCTCCATTTGTGCACTAATTTCCAATAGAATACAAAACGCATCTTGTAATCTCAGGAAAAACCCCAGATGTAGAAGGGACAATGAAAACAATAGACCTGAAGGCTGCATTTGCCCTTTAACTTTGCATAAAGGCCATGTTTTAAAATGGAAATTATTTTTCAAAGAGAGACACTGAATATCACAGCTTTGGGGACTTCATGCCAATATACCACATGCAAATTTGACTGAGCCTTGAATTCCGAGAGCTGACTGAGAGATATAAGCTTTTCAATCTGTTGAATTGTGCTTTAAATGAAATGCACTTTTTTGTCATTTAACAACCATCACTAGGCTGGTGTCAAAATGAAGAGTGTCAGTTTAGTCAAAAGCCTGGACACACAAAATCCCATTCCTATATGTCTGAATCTACAGCCACAAAAATAAACTCTAAAGTTAGAATATATCCATTGTGTCTTTATTCTTTTTAGAAACAGATTAAAATGACAAAACAAGACAAACAGGAATGAAGTTCTAACATTTAACATTTTTTATCTTTCAAGTTGTTTTTTTTCCCCCTTTTTAAACACATATTTACTGACTCACCTGGGTTAATGATTTGGATCCTCACACTGAATCAGGACTCATGAGTTCAAGGTCCTATTTGACCTGGATCCTTCATGCCCTTTGCAGCTAAGTTAGTGAGTTAGCAGATTCACTTACAACAAACAAACAAAAGAAAAAAAGAAACAAAAAACAGCTGTATCCCTGAAAATACTGCTGACTCAGAGGAGTCGAGTCTGTGATTTTTGACTTTTCCATTGTTGTGCCATCAAATGTAAGTTGTTTGTTTGTTTATTGGTATTTATTGTGGGGGGGTGCCTTACTTACTCAAGTGAACGGGATCACTTGTGATTGACTCAGATTAACCTAACTCCAAAAAATTAACTGAATTCACCATCTCTAAGCCTAAATATCTCACTTTCCCAGTTTTTTTCTTTGCTAAACCAACTTATTCTGACATAATCGTTTTTTTGAGCACCTTGGGAGGTCAAGGATTAAAAGATCCCACTATTTAATAAATAAACTGTTGAAACCTCACAGCGAATCAGTGTTTTTTTTTTCTTTCTTTTTTAAGTCAAATAAAATAAAGGTGACTGTGTGCATTGAATGAGCCTATTGGCAGTTATGAGTAAAATCCATCACAGAAGTCGATCAGGTCGACCTCTTTGGGGCATGAAAGTGAGTCAACAGAGGGAGGATCAGATCTACTTTATTGCCTGATTAAAATCAATTTGGTGTGTCCGACGCTGAAGGTGGAGGGATGGAGTGAGGAATGAGAGATTGTTAAGCCTCTCCTCCTCTCCTCTGAGTGATTATAATGTGAGGGGGTGAGCAGCTGACTTTAAGAGCTCGAGGACTCTATGATTCATGACATGTGGCACGAGAAAAAAAAAAGGTAAGACAAAAAGGTCATCAGAAGCACCCTTTCCTGGATACAGATATAGTAAAAGATTATGGATCAATTAATTTAATATAGCATGATGATAATTCCTCCCATATTGTAACCATCATATTATATGCTGCATACAAGATCCCATTCACTTAATCCAATTTAACAATTTCAATCATTTTAAACTGCTCCATCATGAGCTTTTTCAACCCAGTTGAGTAGATCTCTATAAAAAAACAAACAAAAAGAAATTGTATTGCACTGTAAATTACATTTGAATGACTAAACAAGTATAAAGACAGAAGCACAAATAAAAAAAAAATACAGTAATAGCTTAAAATCCAGTGAAAATGCTTCTATACTCCTCTAAATAATTAGAGAAACTAGTAGTTCAGCTGTGCTGCTGGAAATTGCAAAGACCATTGCAGCGTCTCACTCGCCTCATTACTTGATATATGACCTTTGTACAACTAATTAACATGGTTGTCAGCAACTTGTGAAAATGGGTTAATATGTTCAGCACTATGAAGCATGAGGAAATGATGAAATTTGATAAGAAAAAAAAAAAGATGGAACAATACTTATGACTAAAAGTCTATTTAAGCATCGCCATCTGTACAAATATAACTATGAAGAAAAAGAATTAGGAAGTTTGCCTTATGAAGACCCAAGATTTTACATTAGCAGGTAGCAGGTTGGCACAAAGCGTGGGTATTTATGTCTACAACACAATGAGCAGAACTGAAGACACCTCTGTGTTTGCCTGTAAAAAATAAATAAAATGCAAGCGCTGGCACAGATTTGTGATGTATTTTCTTGTTCGTCTCATCGTTACACGGCGGAACTATTTTTTTTCTTCCCTCGCATTTTATTAACACCTGGTCACAAGAACAAATAGCAAAGATTTGTAGGAGCAGCACTCTATTAAATTGGTGTGATACGACCAAATTGTGAAGGATAATCTGTCAGAACTAGAACTCAAGATGTAGCAATAAACCGACTGCTGTGGACGTGGAAGGATAATAGATCAATTTTAAACAAAATAAATAAATAAATAACAATGTAAAAGAAGAAAAAAAACTTCACATCTCACACTTGGACATATACATTTTTCCTCTAAATAAATTCACACAAACTGCTGGTTCTGTTGACGTCATCACATTAATGCTCGGTGCCTACTTAACTGTATTTTTCTAGCTGATCTAGATTTAAAAAAATGTGCTGTGAGGGAAAAAAAACACTACATTCACAATTTTTTCTATGGTTTCACCAACCCTCGGAAGAAATTGTACACTTAAAGATGATATATGAAAACAAAACAAAACAAAAGAATGTTCTCTGTTTAAAAAATAAGTAAAGTGTGGGCTACAGTGAGATGGTTGTAGCATATGCTCCTGCATCTTCATTTTCCTACTTGGGAATTGAGTAAATATGCACAGGTATGATCGAATGACTTTGTCTTAACTCAATTAAAATAGGTTATTTGATTATTCAGTCTATCTCTAGTTTGTATGGATGACTCTCCAATGAAAAATGTCAAAAAGTTAGACTTGTGACCACACAAGGTTTATTGGTTTCAAGTTTTCTTTGTCTTTTTTTTCTGAAAAGTTTACTGTTCTTGAAATACAAGAATTCTGCCCAATAGCAACAAAATGATTTTATATTGCTTCTAAAACTGTGGATGTTTTGTTTAATATTAATTTTATATTCCTATCAATCCAAGACGCAAATCAAGAATGACACTGCAATTGGCAAATTGTTGACAAAAAAAATCATCCATCTGACACCTCTCCTTTTTGTTTCTTTTTTTTAACATTTTTGTTTATAAACAATTTTTCGTGGGTGTTATTAAAAATTCATTTGAAAACTTCAAGACCCCAAACTTTGTGTTTCACAATCCACAACAAACCGGTGTAAATGTTTGCTGAATCAGGAAGTGACGATTCTGTAATTGAATAGAAGCCAGCTGGACTTCCTTTCATGTTTTTGAACACATAACTCTAATGACAAATCTGTGTAATTGTCCCACAGCAATTTGTAAGCCTGAAGCTACCAAAAAATACTGTGAAAAAATGATTATTTTTTCTTATGTTTTTTCATAAGAAGTGAAACATTTTTGAAGAAACAAAGGAAGTCCAGTTGCCTTCTGTTCAAAGACTTGGCAGTGTACTAGTCAACACTGAAAAAAAAAAAAACTGAACTGTTATATCCATACCCAAAGAATATCACAAGGAGAAGATTCTGCTTAGATGAAAGGAAAGCTATAAACTACCAGTTTTAAACACCAACCACAAAAACAAAGCTATCTGTAGTCATTATATTGAGTCGCTTTAAAAATAACAATAATAATAAAAACCAAACAGCATAATCTATGATTGGTTTTAAATTGTTTATTAAAGGCCTTATGTGGTACAAATCAATGAATGCAAATTAATAAATAACTGCAGCTAAATGTTCTCAGTTTTGTCTTTTGCTCAGAGTGAGCACTTATTCATTTTTATATTTCATAAAAGGTAGTGCAATTTTTACTTGTGTCAAATCTCTGTGGACACTAGAAAAGTTCTTTTCACTTTCTGAGTTTTTAAGAGTATCTAATTAAAACAAGAAAACACACAGTGTGAGTTTTAGTGCCAGAAAACATAAAATCAAAACTACTTTTTTCAGCCACTTTACAGACACTCTAATTGCCCTATTATTTGCAACAAATTTGTTTTGGTTTTGTGTTTTTCTCGTTATGTTTGTGGTTGTAATGATAATAAAATTAAAGCAAATATAAAAAATTCAAAGCTACAATAAGTAAATAAATACTTATAACAAACAATATGGTCCACTAGGTTACTATAATCAGTAGGGATAAAGGTGTTGATTGTTTCGGTAAACTAAAATCTCGAATATGTGAAACTTGTGTGCGAATTAACAGCAAGGACATTCAGCCTATTTAGATACCCAAAAAGACTGACTATCCTCTACCAATAAATGGATATTACTGGGGTATTACGGGGTATTACTCTTTCATTTGTCATTATACATTTGTATTTTTATTTTAATAGTAGATTAAGACTAGACTAATCCTCAGCTTCAAACCACCTTTTGTATCACAGACATATTCTTCCTTTTTCTATACTTTACTGACATTTCTTTTCCTGTCAAAGCATTGGCTGTTTTTTTTGTTTGTTTCCAATGAATTAAAGCAATTCTTGCCTAGAAATAGTAGCTGAAAGCTTTCAAGCTCTGCAAGACAAATAATAGCAATTTCTTCTCTTGAAAAGATGAGAAAGGCTTTCAAGCTTTCAAACATGACAGCTAAAGAGAAGGTTTTGTACTTTGTGTTGGTAGGCTATTCCATTTACCCACTGACTGGCTACCAGAAACATACTGTTATGGTGCTTTAATGCAAAGTTTGGAGGACATGTGTTGTGATGGCGCTCTTTGTGAGAGTTTTGTAATTAGTTTCTTTTTTTAGGCAGAAAGTTGTGAAAACAGAAGTTGAGAGTATGACTACAAAAACCATAAAAAAACAACTTTTGGATTCTTTCACGACTTAAATCCATCCGTCTGACATGGCAATAACACAAAACTTTTCTTTTTAGTGACTTGCTGTTTTGATTAAATCCTTATAGGTTCACTTTTTGTTCCTTCCTCCTACAACCCAACTTATGAGTGTTTAAAGTTTGGCTGTCAGTGTTGAAATGTAAGCCAAAGGGGGTGGGGGTTTCACAGCTGCTTTTTACACAGGTACAAGATAGCTGGTAGCCATTTGTGAGAACTAAATAAGGGCTGGCATTTTCCATCTCCCTAAAACACAGTTGCAATGCCAACACAGTGCAAGCGCAGTGGGAGGTTTGAGGGGAACATGAAGCAGTCATTCAAAATTTAAGCCACTCAAAGTGAGTCAATGTTATAAAAATATTACAACTGAATGCTTGTATATGTGCAGATGTGACAACTTAAATATGGAAGCTATATTTTAATATATGGAAATTTAAAGGAACACGTTTCAATATTTAATGGTTTAAGCATGTAACAGCTAACTCCTTAGGCGACACTGTGTCAACACTAGAATTAAAGCCTGTACATATTAAATGCAATGTTGCTTTGATAAAGCTCCTCAATAGATACAAGATGTAAACATTATGTTACAGCTTGTGCATCAGTTGTGTAGAAAAAAAAATTTTGGCACACAAAACTGCCTTACCTACACACTGCAGAAAAAAAAGCTTCCAGCCATGACTCATATCCACCAAATGCCAGTTTTCATCCCAAACAGGAAACAGGTGTAGTGCTGGTAGACTCAACATATGACCTAATTTAATGAATACTTTGATTCATACCACTAAACTTTCCAATCTGTAAGCAGCTGAGGGCTTGAGGGGAGTCTGGAGTACCGTGTCAAACTGTGCAAAAATCACTGGGAGCAAAACTGAAAAGTATTATGGTCATTTCAGGATCATTGCATAGATTACTTTTAATATAACTGAAACAAAAAATGTCAACATGAATGAGAAAACATCATAAAACCTACCAAAATTGAAAACAACAAAAACAAAAGTTTTGTCTATTCAGAGATTTTCTTAAGTCAAACCAGAACTGATGTACTAAACTCACCATCTGAGTGTTTTTTGGCTTAATTTCATTTACTAGTAAAACTGTGATGATTGCTGAAGGTGACATCATCATTGCTCACAAAACAACAATATGATGTTATACAAAAGAAAAGGCATGCTATGCGGTTTGACAACCCTATCATCATTGTCTCTAGTCAGTTATTTTGAACAACACAGTTATGCAAGATGTACTTTGCACCATTTTCTGTTAAGACATAAATTGTCACTTCAATACAGTCTTGGATGTAACAGCTACATTGATCCACAGCAGAAGCTGTAGGGAATTTATGATAAAGGGCTCAAAAACTATAAAAGTTGCCTACCTACATGACAGAGTGATTCTAAAATCCACTAAAACATTCAAACTAGGGCTAAACAATGGTAAATAACCTTAAGAAGTGCAACATTATTGTTTAATATTGCAATGACAATATCAGCTGCCATAAAGCCATATTTTCCTCACTCCTCATTTTTGCTTCTCTTCACAAACATCTAAACCAGGTGTGGGTATCAAGGCCAGTGAGAGCCTGTTGGATTGACTAAATATTTTATTAGCACACAGAAAATGAGTGCATGGAACTTGGACAAATACTGGCTTATGATTTATTGCAGTCCAAGAAGTCCTTTGCGATATTGATATTGTACTTGGTGAAATTGTGACGATGATCCTTTTTTTTTTTAAAATATTGTGCAGCCCATCAAAAGCAAAGAGAATACAAAACAAACCAAAAAATGACCTTTTGTAGATATTGAACAAAATTTGGAGTAAGACTGGTTTGTAGTTATATATAATATACCAACGATTATTTTGTACCTTAGAAAAAATTTTAACAAGCATTTCAAATTAATTTTGTAAAGTCATTTAAATAATGTATGCATGAAACTGCCTTGTCACTCAAACTGTTTTCAATTTCTTTTTGACAAAAACAAAACAAAAAAAAACACTTTTCTGATCCATTGGCTTTGCCACTAAGATGCTAAGTGCTTCTTCAGGAAATGGTGAAGACATCAATGATTGACAGAAAAATGTTGGAAAGGATTTTTACAAACTTCATAACGTAAGCTGGACATTTATATTTGTGTTTAATTACATATCTGATGATATCACATCCCCACATGTTCCTTTCTCTTTGATAATAACTCACTTAATATAGAACTAAATAAAAGGGTACACTATTTGCAAAAACCTTAATTGGAGACAAAGACATTTGGCACCCAACACAACAAAGGCTTTAATTGATTTTTCAGCTGCATCCTTTTTAATCAAATATTTGAAAACAATTAAAATTTATTTCCCATCTTTTGATAAATAGAGTCGGGTCGGAATCATCGGGATGTGGATATAAGTATGTAAGCAAAAATTATAGTTGCTAAAAATTATTACACCTGAACCATTTCCCAACACTGAAATCCAACTGTAAAAAATGAAAAGAGAGGGGAAAATGCTTGTTCATTGCAAAAATGTGCTTCAAAAGCTCATTTTAAGTTTGAGCAGTGAATCAGGTCAGTATCTTTTGCACAAATCTCCTTCCCCGGATATTAGTTCCCTGCAGAGCTGTGGCAGAAGGATACCATCTAAAAGCTGCTTGCAGGTTTGTTGTTGTTAACACAGCCCTTACTTCTTAAGTTGTTCTCAGTAATTAGGTGCAAAATGAATTAGCACTGAGCCCAAAAATATATCTATATTTTCATTACCTCTGCAATCATTAACATAAACAAACAGAAACAAGATACTCTTTTGGGAATAACCCAAGTTATATGTAGTTCAATTGTGAGCTTTTAAATTAGTTTATTATGCATTGGTAAGTTCAGTAAGATAAAAGTATTATATTTCATTATAATTATGAAAGTAAAATAAACTTGAAATATGTTCTATCTTTAAAGGTGCAAGTGACTGTCACAAAAACCTGCTAGTAAAATGTGGGTAATGGTGAAACATACATCAGTCTTACTTTGCCTTATGCGCTCTGATAACTACTTTACCCCAAATAAATAATCTACCTGTAGAGTGTGCGGGGGAAACAGGAAACAGGTGAAACAGAAAGTGAAGAAGTGAAGTTCGGCAGAGTTTCCCTGGCTTAGATTTTCTGTGTATATTGTTCCAAGTGCAGTCTTGTCTCTGCTGGCATCAACAACAAAAAAATCTAACTGTCAAAAGATACTGAATTCCAAAACTTTAAACCTGTGCAACAATAACATGCATCCCTATACGGATCTAAAAACAAAACCTGTTTTTTTTAATAGTTTAACATCTGCTCATTAAATGAAAACTACGCTGTGAGCCGAATTCAAGACTCAAAATCACACTTACTGGATTTAACTGGGAAATTCTTGCCTAAAATAAATACACGTTAGGAATAAATCAGATTCCATATTTTCATTTTGCCTAGACGTGTTTCTTTACTATTCTTGACAATCTTCTTCTGATCTGGGTTTTGCAACTATTGAGCTGAGGTGATCTTTATCTTACTTAAGTCTAATTTTAAAAATGTATACGTCATTGTAGATTGAACTACATAACATGATGAAAAACACACATTTTTCCTCCAGAACCAGTTTACCAGATCTGGTACTACTGCCATCTGAGAAACTTGTTGACAAGTGTCAAAAGGTTTAGAGTTTCATTTTAAAACATACAAGCTGGGAAAAAAAAGAAAAGCAAAGAAATAAAAGTAAATAAAAGTAACTGGACTATAGTTATAGATTTTTTTTTCTTTTTTAAGAAACATTCAACTTTTTGAGAAACACTGTGGAGAAAAAAATCAATAATATGAAAGAGTGAGCAATGATTGACTTTCAAAAAGATACAAACAAACAAAAACAGGTTAAATGTGTACTAATGTGTACTAATTTTGCTTGACTGTTTTATATATTTTATTTCATGTCTGAAAGATTTTAAAATAATTTATACAATTGACCATTTTTAATGTATGTTCCTTACTAATTTTAGCCTAATTCTCACCAAATATATGCAAGGACAGAAACCAGGAAACAAAAGGACATGTCTAATACTAGATTAGATTTGTCAACCGTGCATGTGACCACAGGCAGAAACATGTTGTAGTAATTTCACACTGAAGCGAGGTTGATATCATAGCATTCTGTCACTTTGGAGGCAGTAGGGTAAATTTCCAGTACAGAAAGACCCTGCTTACTATGACCAAAGCTGCCCTATTTTCTCTTGCCTGGTTGCACTGACCTCACATGATGAATGCTCTCCTCAAAAGAGAGGAGAGAAACAGGGCCTGTTGTTATTGATGTTCTCAATTAATAACCTGACACACCAGCAAAGAGTTGCACACACACAAACCATCCAGCTTTCTGTGAAATCTCAACAAACAGCTTTGATTTCAGCCTTTGTGTGGGGTCTTCCTCAAAAACTCCACAAAACTAAAAAAATAAATAAATAACACCTGAGCTTACACTGAATTTTTCTGGCTTGTCAATTAGATTGAGTTGTCTTATGTAATTCATTAAATAAATGGGTAAAAACAAATTAATTACAAGACATGCCTACACCCTGTAAATGATGTTCCAAGTCATGTGCATCTTTCAATTCCAGTTGACCATAATTTGCTATAACAAGTCATGACTTAATAACTGGGAAAGAAAGATCACTGCCACTTTATGACACAAAGCATCAAATGACTGGACTCCTGATGTGTAATTAAAAATCTATTCTAAGTCAGTTGCAGTATGGAAATATTCTGATAAGATTTCCATTTTTATTGCACACTGATGCCAAAAAATACATTTTTGTTGGCAGCAAATTTGTGCCACCTGTTCATGTGAGGTCTAGCCTCCGAACCCCGGCAGTCAAAGTTTCTCTCCACCAATAGCAAATGGCCATCAGAAGGTGTTAGACTCTTGTGGCCTAAGGCCAGAGTGAATCATTGGCTCCTCATCCTGGGCAGCAACGCTGACTTACTTCAGTAACTGCACAAGTTTGCCCCCCAGGCAAGGTGACTCTGCTTCCCACTCTTCCCGTCTGAAATGTTTTCCCACCTGGCATGTGACCCTCTGCCACAATCTCTTAGGAGAGGAGCCTTGAAAACCACTTGTCACACTTTCTTAGTGGCCCAAGCTTAAACCCTGATTAAATAGCAGTGCTTTACAAACTGTTGCAATGCTTTCACTGCAAACATCAGGCAACTCTTGAGCATTACAACTGCTAACCAATGGTAAACATGAGATAACCCTAAAAGCTCTAAAACCAAGTAGATCTTTGAGTTTAGTATGTAGCGACGTAACCGCCCCTCTGCCTAAAACTGAACAGACTTACATTTGTTGTGAATAGTTTTTGAGTTCAGCTTTCTGTAAATATTTTATTAACTAATCATGAAGTCTGTGTTTGTCTGTTCTTTTTCTGCCCTAACTGTTTTTATAGTGGACATCAAACTGGAAAATTGTGTTACTGGGGAACCAAATGAGTGCAGTGACCGGTTTGTGGATGTTCAGTTGAAGGATGGCCTCAGAATGGGGTTCATATCTTGTTGACCTTAAAGACAATGTGGCAGTTAAGGTTCTTTTGGTTGATTTGTGACCTCAAAGATGATCGGAGGCCTCTCTGTGACCCCATATTGCTGTCACCAGCTCAGATAACATACACGAGAAAGTGGCTACAAGCTCTAGCTATATAAAGCAGTGGCAAAATGTCTAGCTTCATCAAAGCAACAATAATTTTTGTATTAGAAAAAAATGCTACTTTGAGTAATAATTAAAAAGCACTTAAAGCTAAAAGGTCTGCTAGTATTCAATATTTAGTCATATTTAACTGTGTTAGAGCTCAATTAACACCTACAGTAATAACAGCAATAGTAATTTTATTTACTTCTTGGGAAGTCGATTTTTTGTCATTTTCTAGGTTTTTTGCAGTCATAGTAAAAGCCAACCTCTGTTCTGTTAATTAGAAAAGCTAATGTTTTGGGCAGATTGTTTATTCACAAGCTGTTAAAACACTTTTGCACAATGTTAATTGGTGATAGATTGCAAAAGTGTGATTTACTCTGACGGCAAGGAAAGGTCTTTGTTTGACGCTGTAACGCAGTAAACTTGAGTTGCACTTCCAAATCTTGCTAAACTGTATTTATTTACTGTCCCTCAACCACCAGATGAAAAAAGCTCTGAGTTGTTAAAAATTCTAGTGTGTTCATTTACCCACCATTATGACTATGCACTCACAGCATTACATGCAGCCTGGAATACTTTAAAGGTTTTATTATCTTGTGTTTTTGCTCTCAGGCTACATACATTACAGGATGTTCTGACCCCCCGATAGATGGAACTTTATGTGATCATAAACAGAATGCAGAGCTTTGAAAAATGCTTTTTTTTCACAATGACAATATTAAGAACAGTTTTTGACAGTTTACAACATGGAAAAATGACATTGGAACTGTTCTATTACAAAAATGATCTGAGTTATTAGTATTGACAACTGTCTGTTGACTGTCATCAAAAAATATTAAATATATTATGATTCACTGGGCAATTTTTGATGAAACTTTAAGAAAGTAATCACCAGATGGCCACTACAGCTATTCTACATTAGCCAATGGAAAAAAGACATATTCAGCTAAAAATCTTGTGATATTGAATGAGGTTGTGCATAACATTATTTTTAAGGTTTGACCAACTCTGTCATTTCTCAACATCAGTCTAAAATTATGGTATGAAAGCAGTGGGTGATGTGTATTCCTTCAAAGAATGCATGGCTTTTAATTATATAAAGGAGTTCAGGTGGGCATGTGTGCAAAAGCCATGAAGTTCTCTTTAAGTGTTCCACAGACAAAGAGTTTTAGATGTCACTTTGACCTCCAACCACCAAAATTAAAGACTGTTTTCTGTTGTCTGAATGAGTGTTTTGCCAAAATTAATTCAGAACTTTCATTAGAATTGAGTTCACCACAATGGAACTAATGGACAGAGGGGAACATCGAGGCACCGAGCAATAAAAAACCTGCATAACAATTTTAATTGCACTTTTAATAATTTCCTGGGTGATAATTGTTATGGAAAGCACTATGATGCTAGTTTCACAAAGACAATTCCACAGTTGCAGGTTTAGTTTCATTTATTTATTGGTTATTGAGGAAATTGCTTGTATCCCTTCACTAATGAAATCAATAGAGAGTGACAAAATGTACATTTAGATGCAAAATGCCCATTATGTCACTTTAATGAGACCGTTAATGTGGCAACATATTAAAGGAACCACTGAGACTCAAACCAATTAAAAATCACAATCACTTTTAAACACTCTCTTGTGTTGATACTTTTCCCCTCAGTGAAATTGGTGTCTTTATATAAATCTTACCTGATTATTAGGGTGTCGGAAATTACAAAACAACACAGGGAATATTTATAAAGCTAGTTATTTCTTTAACATTTGCTTCTCACAAAGTTTGTCCCATTTTACAAGATGATGAAGTTCTTGTAAACACTGTGTTTCAGTTTACGAGATGATCAAGGCGTTTACTCTGTCTCTATTACTCACCTCTGACTAACCCTCCAAATAAACGAAGAGTGAGTGATGTTGTAATCCAATCATTTCGGGGAGCAAACTTTGAGGAATAACCTTTGTGCAGACATAAACTGCAAACTGACAGCAGAGGATCCTGGATGATGCTCTGCCTGATGGCAAATGTTAGGCAAACACAGCAGCTAATATGCAGGATGTATAATAATGTTCTCCTGCACCAAAATATGACAGTGTATCCAAATTTATGTCTATGCAAAGCTCCATTTGGTCTTTCAGTACACATACATCAAATCTTCTCCAAATTTGCAGAACATGAATGGCTGAGATGAAAGAAACCCCCTCCAGTCTTAACAAGAAAAATGTAACTTAGCGGGCAATTTAGCTATGGGCATCCTCAGAGGGGTGGATGGAAATGGAATGATAGAGGTCTAAAATTAATACAGTCTGCATGTTTTAGTTAATCTCAAACAGTGCTGGTCCTGTGAGGGAACTTAAAAAGCTAAAGCTAAAGTGATGTTATGAGAGTAATAGTTTTATCACTTAACAAGTATGTTTTCCATGAACTGAAAGAACTCAAATTTACACCTAAATGATTCATTTGAATAGTTTTGCGCTGTATGAGCGATGGCGTTGGAAGAGCAGCAGAAGATGAAGTGAAGCACTGGGACAAAATAAACAACACAGTTTGGTAATCATGCACATCCACTCCACACAGACTTGATGAATGGTTCTAATCAAGTGACACCCTCCCAACACCGAAATTGCCCCGCAGAGACCTCACCTAATAACACACTGACAACAAAAATCTCCACATGGACTATTTATACACTCAGCATCGCTGTCTCGTTCATCTCTTCTTTGGCTGACAGACACTGGATGTTTAAGACACCCACATAAATGTACTGATGTACACTGAATCAATTGTTCTATTTCAACAGGACAGCAAATAGCAAATAGCTATTTGTTAGTATGACTATAACAATACCATAGAAGAGACAACAGTATACTTGAATATTGTTTTATTCATTTATTTATTTTTTTAACCACATCAGCTGTTTTGTTGCTTCAGGCATCCAGATCACCTCCCACATGAGGAACAAGTTAGCCCATCTGTCACCGAACATCTGGAGCATCTGTACAACCTCATTCACTGGCATTCATTGAGCCAGGGCTCTTTAAAGGTAATGCCTCATATTATAATAGTTATTTTATTAAAAACAAAATTCAAATGTGAAAAATAAATAAATAAATAAATGCCATGGAACTTTATTGTTCAAACTCTGAAAGAAACCACCAAAAATAAAAGAAGAAGAAAAAAGGATAGTCTCTTAAAGACTGTCTTCTCATTTGTGACACACACCCTCCCCATTCCTCTCCCTTAGCATCTGCCATCTGGTAATGCCTTTCCATCTGGACCGCTTGGCCACTTAGTAAAGTTGTGATGATGTCTCATATTGTGAAGTGAAACAAAATCCTTTGGTTGAGTTTTATTCTAAACTGCCATAAGCTCGAAAGAGTTAAATATTTTCAATTCTCATCACCTTTTTACCACATTTATTGGGACATCGTATCTACTCTTAATTTATAGGAAGACTGTGTGTTGCTCTTTTGTTGCAGCTTATGATGCTATTTATGATTCTGATTAAACATTGCAAGGAAATGTAAATGTAATGCATCTTTTGCCGCTTGGTTGCACTCTGCACACCATTATCTCTGCATAGCTAAAAAAAAAATATTTACTGGAAAACTAACCCAGATGTTTTATGTGCTATAAATGACTGAATTTGTGGTATTCCAGTAAGCAAAGTATAATCATATATTCTTGACAGATTGGGTTTAAAAAAAAAAGTGAAAAATAGGTCTTTTCTTGCGTAAAAAGGCAGAAGCAGAACCTGTAGCAGTTCCACCAATGTAGTTTCTTTGAAGGCCCAAATAGTAAAGCTGCATAGGTTCTTGTTCTTTTGTTAGAATGTTCAAAGTCTTGTCCACCTGTGCAGAAAAAAAACAACCACAGTGAAAAAATAAAATAAAAAACTCAAAGTACAAAGATGAAATATCTGCCACAAAATGTAATAACAACGCAAAAAAACCTCACGGTTCTGCTTCTATTCAATGTACCAAGTTCACATTTTTTGCATATTATCTCAAAATATGTTTCATATCAGATGTTGTTCTGTGCTGGTACTGACAATATGCATGATTTATTAAACATAAATATACACATGTGGCTCAAATTAAGTCAACAAAATTGCAATATGCTAAAATGCAGAATGTTTTTATGAGTTTTCAGTCATGATTGGACACTTTTCTATTTAGACTGATCATCATCTGCCAAAACAAATTGATATACACACAAAAATGTACTGAGAGTAAAAATTATAAATGTATACATAAGACTGATCATTGAGGTTTTGTATTAAATGGTAAATAGACTGTACTTATAGAGCACCTTTCTAGCCAACCAGGCCACTCAAAGCGTTTTACAACACAACCTGTGCCCTCATTTACCCATCCACACAGTACTCTAATACTGTGAATTTAAATTAAACTGTAAGTTCAAAAAATTGTATTTATTGTTATAGCTTCATTATTGTAATATAACAAACTAGTAAGATAGAATATAAAGAGGCAACAAAATTACCCAACCTAAGCTCATTTCCTATGTGCTTTTTAAAAATAATTTCATTAATTTTGAATTAAATACTTTTGGGGGAGTCTGATTGTTGATTGTTTCTGCTTTTGACACACACTATGGTGCAGATAACTTTACATATGCTTTTTTTTTTCCAATCTATGAATGAAAATGAGCCCTTCTTTTCATCTGCAATCAATGATGGGCTCAGAGATACAGAACCTAAAAATAATACATCCATAAAATGATTAATGAATCCATTTTAATTTGAACAACAAAATGAAAGACTTTGTTTCGTCTTTGCCATTGGAACAGTTGAAAAAGGGAATATGATGTATGAGGGGGCAGTTATGGAGTAGAAGTCAAGCATAGTCATCTGACTTTCCATGTACTATTGTGTCTTTGGGCAAGTCAATAAAACTTAACTTTTTATATTTTCTGTTTTTTTTTATATATATTAAAGCTATACACTGAGTGGAATTGTTTCTGGGAGTTTTCTTAGAGTAATCAGCTTTATCATTGTTTATAGAGATTAAATCACTAGTTAAATGTTATAGAATTGCAGGTTTTATATTTTGAAGACTATTTAGTGATGTCTAATTAAAAGCTCAAGATATCCTTGACTGTTTAAAAAACACCACCTATAATTAATAATGCAAAGAGAGTCCTTTCTAGTGTGGCCGACAGTCCATGCTTCAGAATTTAATTACTGTTATCTAACTCATTACAACTCCTCACTTGTGTGTGATGATTAATGTTTGGATTGTAGTTAGAAAAAGAAAAAAAGGAAAGAAAAAAACAGTGTTTACTCAGGTAGCCCAGTAATTAGCTACAGATGATTAGCATCACCTGAAGGTCAGTTAAACTGACAAGAATGCTTAAAAAGACCAGAAAATGATAAAGAACATTGCCTTGCAACATTCTTTTTGTTCACTGAGGACTTATTATTATTATTATTATTATTATTATTATTATTATTATTATTATTATTATTATTATTATTATTATTATTATTTTATATATTGTGCTTCAAAACAGTGTTTTGTTAAAAAAAAATAAAGAAAACATTTTTTTTCAATTTGAAAACTTCCCCATTCTGAAAGTCAGTGTTTAATTTTACAAATACAATCAGAGTTATCAACTATGCAGGAGATTTTATATGTTGAGAGACACCCAGCTTTGATATATGACAACAAACAAACAAAATGTAAAATGTAAAATCTCAGGCTCTTGGGGTCTCTTGGGGTTTGTGTTGGCTTGAACAGAAGCTTTTTATAACTTCATCTTTTGGTTTACGAAAGTAATCTCTTTCCAATCGCTGTTGGATCCCATTTAAGACACAGTTTGTAGCAGCCCTAATGTAAATTGCTGTCACCATTTTGAGCTTGAATTAACAGTGGCACAGCAAATACTTCTCAAAACCACCTTTGCTACATGTTTCATGCTGACAGGACCATTTTTCAGATGGTGCTAAAACAGCCTTCACTTTGCCACTCAAGTTATTATACTGAGTTTAACACTAATAACAAATAAAATACTGATGCAAACAAGCAGTGCTGTTGGAATTGATCTAGAAAAATATGATCCATCTTTTAGCTATTCCTAACATTGGTTACTATATATATATATATATATATATATATATATATATATATATATATATATACAATTTAATGTTGGTACATTATTTTGACAGTAAAGGGGAGAAAACAAAAAAATGTTTTGTCACGAGTAACCAATGTTAGGAGTAGCTAAAAGAAATATATATATATATATATATACATCTGAGTACAAAAACAGTCTAACAGTCTCCAAAAAATACATTTGCTTTGATAGTTTTAGCTGTACTATGGTGGAATAAAAGCTGTACTTTAAAAATCTGAACATGTTTTGTGATGTCTTTTTTGAAGCTTAAAAATGACAGTTCTGCTTCCCTGGTGACAGAAGCCCCTCTGTTTATTGGAAAATGTCTACATTTGTATTTAAACCTGAGCCATTCAGAATCAGTCCTTTATCTTACATCTAAGTTGTGAGAGGATGCTGGAGTACTCGAAGATAACCGACAAAGGCGTAAGCAGAACTTGCAAAATCCACACAGGAATACCCTCACCATGATTCAAACCAGGAATCTTTTTGTTACAAGAAACTACTTCTCCACTGTGCATCAGATCTCTAATTGCTCTTATCTATTTGCCTTTAAACCTTCAGCATATAAATCTTTTAATTATTAATTTTAAAGCTACTGTGTTAAAAATTGTATGGATATTGGACTAAACTGTGATGCGATAGTAGCTGAGTGTCCAAACCAGCCACAACTCATTTCTTAAAATAAAATGATCTTAGTCTAAAATTTTGGCATGCAAGACGACAGGTGATATGCATTCTTTCAAGGAATGCTCGGCTTTTAATTAGTGATGATTTTAGATGTTTAAAATTAAACATCATTCACACTAATTATTTGAAGAACAATCTATGTTCTTCACAGGACACTATTCTCAGAACAGTATCTTTAGCTACAGAAATACAACCCCTGTTTCTCTGTGTTTGTATGGCTGGGCCTCGACTGACACATTAAAAATGCCCCCCACATCAAAAGACATTTGCACAGCCCAGCAGGTAGACTAGAATCTGCACAGCAGTAATCAATCCCTGCCACTGATTTCGTTTTTGCCAAATCATAAAAAATGTTACCCTCTGTATAGAGCTTGGACAGTTACACTTTATTCTTTTTTTGGTTTATTTCCTAATGTATTACTCATTTTGATGTTTTGATAAAAGAATAAATCAGCATGTCTTGGCCCTAATTTTAAAAGCTTGAATGTCAGGAGTCTTTGATCCATAAACAACAGCCCATGCATTTTTCCTGATGATGGTCTTCATGCCCTCACTGCAGCAAGCTTCAGCCCCTCACTGTTGGCTTCAGTGACTGAAATACAGTTCAGTCAGACAGATCTGATTACCACTCAGTCAAGGTTATTGGTATAATCAAAAAAAGGCTCCTTCTGCTTTAGATATGCGTTAAAGATTGGGCCATGAGATGACTTTAAAACATTTTGTTTGGCTGAAGCTGAGCGCTTAAAATTTCTCGTATATCTTGTGTTTTTATCTTGTGGCCATAAAAGCCTGTGTACTAGTTTAACTGGAAGCCATTCACCAAGCCATGACAAAGCAGCCACCAACTGAGATTTACTTTCTTTGAAAGTTTGTTCCAGAACAGCTTTTATGCATATATTTTCTTAACTATAGCTTATTAATGCCTGTTGCCAAAGGCAAAGCAGCAATAAGGTTTTTGCCTATGTCTCTGTATACATCTGTGTTTATTTATCTGTAGAATTAGTAAAATATTTCATGAACCACCAGACAGATTCTGAGCACTCAATTATCATGCGAGATGTTTTTTTTAAAGCATAGCCATTTACTATTGGAGTCAACTGTGTCTGTTACCAACTGTGTCTGTTACCAATTTATCCCATTAACCACTGGACAGATTTTAATCAAACTCTCAGAAAGTAATCACTGGATGGACACGTACAACTGATTAACATTTGGAGTCAACCCTCTGCAGCCAATCAGTATCAGACAACACAAAAGGGGCTATAACCCAGTCAATTTTACAAATACTAAGCTAATGTTGGTGTGGCAGTAGCTGAGTCATTCTCAACACATTTCCTGTGCACTTACATATTTTTCAAATTCTCATAATATCGCATGAGGTTCACATAATATATTTTACAAGGTTTGACCAAAACAGTGAAACGCCTTCCCTTCTCACCATAAGATGATCTTAGTCTATAATGTCTAGGTGACATGCATTCCTTCAAGAACTACTAGACCTTTAATTTTTACTATTTTAGGGCAATCGATAAACCAGCTGAGGTTATCACAAATGCCTTTAATATTTGCTAAAGAAACACACAGGTGATGTCATTAAAATATCCTTCATAAAGTTCTGATTTTCCTGTGCACATTTGTACTTTTCTTTCTTATATAAGGTGATTAGCTGATGATTTTGACAAACCAGCCAACAATGACACCTTATGAAAGATCTTTATTTACATCATAATGCCCTTAATTGCTTATTTTGAAAAGGAGGTCCACCTCAAACTAAATGGCAGCTCTCAAGTCTTAATCAGCTCTGCACCTAATGAGAACCCTTTTGTGCATAAGCTACAGAAGCATTGATTAAAAAAAATAAAATAAAATCACAGCTGCCCAAGATGCATAAAGTAGCCAAATACCCACTTACTGCCATAAGATGTGCTAAAAGGACTATATTTTCTACTCAGCTTTTTCACCATTGACGTCACCCCACTCAAATCAAACTTGGGACATGGCATATTAATGTAAGTTCCATTATTCTAGCACAGCTCTAAAGGGAAAAATGCATCACCATAAAATCTTCTTGATTGTACTGTAATGTGTAAAACCTTCTCATACATGTTCATACTATTATTTTTACTGAGTGGGCATATCTGCATATAAACCAATCAACAGCAGATGTATATTTCAGAAAAAAACAACAACAAATGTTTTTTTGTCAAAAAGAGATATACAAAACTGTTAAAATGAAAGATAAAAAATACACGAACATGTGACAACAATTTCAGAATGTTAATACACATTTTTCAAAACACTGAGTGCAGAAAGTTTATATGATGAGAGTAATGTGCAGACAGAGCAACTCTGTCTCACTGAATCATTTTTTTTTTATGGAATACCATTTGTTACTCAAAATTGCACTGCAGCAGCACTTACAAAGAATAAAGTTGTCACACCTCTTAGAGAGTCCCCGGTGAATATGGAAAGGAGCGCACTGATGCCTCGCGGGTGTGGCTGCAGGCTAGCTGGGCCTCAGAGGCTGCTCAGGGCATTTTTTTCCCTTATCTTGGCCTCCCTCTGTGCATCAGCATTAATCACTGCTCCACATAATCTAGATACAAACAAGCACCCACACTCTGCTTCCAAACAATCTGATAAAGGTTTGGCTCCAGAATTTTAACAGTGTAGACCCGATGTTCACTGCAGTAAGAGTATCTATCTTTTGATCTAAGAAGATAGCAGCCAAACAATTTCTCATTTCAGCCATAAAAGCCATTTAATATCAGTAGAGCATTTGCTCGCTGCCAACAAGCGTATTCTGGTGACAGAGTAATGAGGATACAGTGGATTAGCTTATAATTTACTAGAATGTTTAAGCACAAAATTATCATGTATTTTATAAAGTCACCATAACACTCAAAGTACAAATAAATAAATAAATACACATATGCAGTGCTAGTGTTTTTTTTATTTTTTTTTCCACTCGTAGTGAGTGGAAAAACATGAAATATTACAAAAATAATAATAACAGCAATAGAAAAAAAACCCTATCTATTTTGTTTTGTTTTCCCAATACAGATCAAAGTAAACCGTATCTGTATACTTAATATGTGGACATCTTTTCATCCATACATCTATTTTTCTTTTCTTCTCTTTGCCACTTTTCCATGATTGAGTCACAGAGGCAACAGATCTAAGACAAAAACCCAGACATCTTTCCCCAGCAACACTCTCCAGCTCCTCTTGGTAGATCTCAAGGCATTCCCAGGCCAAAGAGGAAACATTATCCCTCCAGCGAGTTCTGAGTCAGCCCTAGGCTCTCCTCCCAGTAGGACATGCCTGGAAAACCAGAGGTATCCTAATCAGATGCCCTAACCACCTTAACTGACTCATTTCAAAGAGAAGGAGCAGCAACTCTACTCCTTATCTCTAAGGCTAAGCCCATTTCAGCTGCTTATAACCAGGATATTTTTCTTTTGGGCATGATTCACGTCACATGATCATAGGTGAGGGTTGAAACATAGTCAGACTAGTAAATCAAGAGCTTTGCCTTCCAGTTTAGCTCTTTTCTCACTTTGACAAGTGGAACCAACGCCCTCATTACTGCTGACGAGGCCCCGATTTGTCGATCCATCTCCTGCTCCATCCTACAATCACTTGTGAAAAGGATGCCCAGATACTTCAGCTTCTGTGCTTGAGGCACAAACTCACCCCCAACACATAGGGAGCATTCCCCCTTTTTCCAGTTGAACATCATGGCTTCAGACTTAGAGGAGCTGAAACAGTTCTCCCCGTAGACCTACCACCCGAGGGGAGAGCTGTCAAGGTCGGGTGCAATGTAAGCCAGTTGGCAGGCAAGGGCGGGGCCATGGACATGCTGATTTCTGGCGACACAAACTGGCTCTTGGTAAACTGTGAACAGTAACACTATTTTCCATAATAAACGCTGAAGTCTAAACAAGCATTTTTACAATTTTCTATTTTTTTAAGAAGTAGCTAACTTCCCACTTTATTGCAGGCCAGCTTAATCTTTTGATTTACTAAGTTATGATCATAAAAACACACCATAATCAAGTATCCAAAAGTAAAATGAACAAACAAAGGAAGAAATATTTATTTTAGTTGTGCTTTTGGCCATTTTGTAACTGAAAACCTGTTGAGAATGCTTCCCCCAATTTTGTTTGCTGAATTTCATTCAAAGATACTACAGATTGACAGATATAGTAATTTTCAATTAACAAATATTATTTTTAGCTAATAGCTTTTTGATTTCCAAATAGCTATTAACTAAAAATGTTGGATACAAATAGATCAACTGTTATTCCTGAGAGATCATCAGCTCTTTTTAAATCAGATAGGGTTCAACGTTTTTAGGTCTGTCATTTCTTATTCTGTCTTAGTTTCTTGGAAAGACTCACTGTGTCATGTTTTTATCTATTTATTTTGGCTCATAGCAGAGTCAGAAATCACTCACTGGGAAACCTTTATCAAAAACTACCTAAAAAAATCTGGGTACACGATTAACAGATGAAAAGGACAGATTTCAGAAAAAAGGTCTTGTCATTCCCTTTTACAATGCATGTTTTCACCTAATTGAATTTTTTTTGTAGTCTGTAATCATCTTTCATAGTCACTTATTTGTTCTTACTAAATATATGTATGTACATACATGTTCTTTTAAAGTAGTTCAACTGGTAAAATACCAGTCTACACTTTAGAGGCGGTAAGATGTGTTCTCTCTCAATTTGTATGGTGTTTTAACCTCAAGGTTGTTGTACATTTTTATAACAGTTACTCAGACGACTTCACTGTAACACTACAATTGGTTTGCACTTCAGGGTCTTAGGGAAAATAATGTATTCAGTACTGACAAGTACAACTATTTGATTATACCTACTTTTTAACGTAAACATGAAAGCGTTTGATGAATTGAAATCCCCCCTATGATTAGAAAGCTGTCCTTATCATAGAAATAAATTCAAACTAAGTGTATGTGTTCCATGCTGAAGAAGACCTGCTTTCCTGCATACTTCATAAAATGATGGCGCCTCATAAATTTGCTCTGTTTACTCCCGTAATCCATGTAGGAATGCGACTGCAATCCATCTTTCGTTTACGCAAATTAGTTTCGTTTAAAAAACCCATAAAGCTTCAAACGGTTATTCAGAGGCCTCTTATTTTAAAGTAATTCTAGAATAAGTGTTTAAGGTCAAAAGCATGTCCTTTCTGTAAAATTTCATTGTAAAGAGGTCAACTATATTAAGACTACTTATACTAAATGAGAAAATGAGCTGCATGAACATGTGCTATGTGTTCCACTTATTGCCCTGAGGGTAGAGCGACTGCTATCAAGAGACACTGTGGGGCAGGTGGGTGAAGAGGGGGGCTTGGAAGAGGTGTAGAGGGGAACAGCAACACAGCAGGTAGTGGGGCTCCCACTGTGCGGCATGACCTCTGGAAAGCATCCAACACCCTGCAAGATACAACATGACCTCACCTTTCACGTCACACATTCTCCGAAGAAATCCCATAGCTGCTATCCACCAGCCAATTAAAAATTTATGCATAATTTAACATTTCAAATTGAACATGATTTGCAGTTAATTGTTGGAAATTTCCCCCTCTTCAAGCAAGGAGAAAGGAAGAATAAAATGTCTCTAATCTGATTTGTTCTCTCTAGAAATGTGATGGCATTTTTTTTAAGAAAGGGGCAGAATATCATAAATGACAAAGCTAAAAAAAATTAATTTTCCCATTGTGCAATGCCACAAAAGAAGCATTATGTCTGAAAAATGGAAGTAAGCTCAATGGATCAGCTTTCACTGTCTATTAAAATTGTGGCCTTCAGGTGAAATCACATTACAGAGGTGGCCATTCTATTAATCTCTTCTCTTAGCACACTGAACGATGGTACAGCACATCCTTAGTGGAAAATGCCTTTCTCCATTCCTCCAATTAAAAGATAGCAGTAAAATATAGCAGACAAGGAGCTCCGATAGTGTAATTGCCTACTACAGTCGGCACAAGAGGGGGCAAAGTTTGCCCATTTAAGCCTGGAGCTGTGCAGCAGACAGAACCAGGACTGCCTCACAAAAGGGAGATCAGCAGACATCTCTCACGATCCCAATTCGCTTTTCTGCTTAACATCTATGGTTTAATTGTCATTATCTCTGCCAATCATTCAGGTGAAGTCTCTTTTCTGCTTGTCCTTGGTGTTAAGATAAATGTGAGGGACAAAATGCAGACTTAATAATGGCTAATGGACCTGTGGCTATGCAGTGCTTGTTATTTTTTCCCTGGACTTAAACATGTCAACAAAAACAAGCAACAACATGAACTAATGTGTATGTGCAAGACTGAAAAGGAAATGTAGTATGTCATATTTTGTGATGCAAATTAGGCAGCTTTTTATTTATTTATTTCAGTCTGGGGGCAAATTTGAGGAGACAGGGCCAAACAATATATCCCTTTTCTAATCTCTGTGATGGCAGCCAGCAAATCATATCAAATAAGCAGCAGTTTCACTCAGTTAAAAGTCAATTGGAGCCTGCTCAGCTTGTTTGAGTAAAGGCAGTGTTTTGTAGGTTGTTAGAATCGAATGCCAGCAGCCGCCCACTGCTTAATGATCAGCTAATCTCACAGGAAAACAGTTATTGGTTGTTGGCTCCACTGCTGAACCCTGTGGATGAAATTTTGTTTGGCTTTTTAGTAATTTTGAAGCTATTCCAATAAGAAAAGCCACACTTTTAAGAGAATCCTTGAAACTTTGGTGAAACTTATAATGCTTTGCTAGAAACGGGGCTTCCAGATAAGTACTTCCACTAAACAGCAGCCGCCTGTGAATGTGCCACATTCCCCTTTTAAACTGAATAAAAACATGTTTAGATTCACATCAGGGTTGACATCAACACCAATTATTGTAAGTATGTCTAGGACCCACTTTTGGCAGACTAAATCTGTTTATAAAAGAGAAATGTATAATATATATATATATATATATATATATATATGTATATATATATATATATAATAAAACTAAACTAAACAACTTCAACATAGTGGTGGTAACAAAAGATTGTGTGCATTGTTGTTGTAAACTTTTTTTTTTCTCACCAGCATGTTGGCCAAGTCTTCTCAGTCATTTAAAATAAAGTGAATTGACCAGACTTTCTTTCATTCTCTGTCTCTAATCAGTTAGTCAGCACACCACATCAGCTACACCCAATTTGAAGCAATTTTCTATACTTTAGCAGAACACTGAGTTCCTTTCTCTATGTCTTTAAAGGAATTCTCGTTTGAGCAGTTTTAAAGGTTTGCTATTTTAGAAGAACACACAATCATATGTCTATCATAATTTCCTTTCCTGAACTTGAATTGAAAAACTCCACCCAAGAAAAAAATATATTTACAATTAAAATCCAATTTTATTATTATAACTACTGTATTCATGCTCAAATGGTTCAAAGAAAGTGATTTAAACTTGATGGCCTTTAATACAAGGTAGTCAAAATAAAAAAAATAAAAAAAATAAAAATCATCAAGGGTCCACCGGGAATCAGAACATTCCTATAGCAGACAAGTCATTTTATCATAATAGAATTGCTAATTAAAAATGAATTGAGTTAGATGATTCATACATCAATATCCTCTTCATAACATCTTCCCTAGGGGTTTTAATGTTTTAACTTAGAAAGTTTATATATAATTAGAAAACATTTTTTGTTCTGTTCTGACCTTCAGAAATAAGCTTTTTTTTGTTCCACTGTCTTTCAGTTTTTACCACTACCAAGAAACAGCCCTGTCTATCTATCTCTACCAATTAGCTGTATGATACAATAATGAAGAAGAGGCAGAGTTTTGTATGATTGATAATATGAAAGCTCCAACCCCATCACACTCAATACATGATATTGTGAGAGCTAGCCGGTCAGTAATTAGATTGCCCAATTAGCCAGTACTTTCAGTCAAGCAGCAGAATAACCCTTGAATGTAAAAAAAAAGAAAAAAAAAAGACTGATACCATTAGCCTATCCAGACTACAATATCTCCTTTAGAGAGGTTTTAAGTACAGACAAAATCAAGAGCAAAATCTTTGTCTAATCCTCTTCTTTAATACAAACTTGCATCATGGAAGCAGAACTAACACTAACCCTGTGACAAAAATAAGGTTAAAAGTTCCATTTTCAATGGTTGCATGTGAAAAAAAAAAAAAATAAATAAAATAAAACTACTCAAGATGTAGAAGGTGCTTTTGATAAACACATCTGTCTCCTGACATGACAAGGTGTGAAAGCTTTTCATCGACTTTTCAGAACAATCAGAGAATGTCTTGTGTTAATAAATGGGAGAGGAAAAAACAAACACCCACAGCATTTTTCATGAAAGATAAGATCCTTCAGCTAACCAAAAACATATTTTACGGATAAGTAATTAATAATTACTAAATGATCTTATCGTTCATGTATTTTTATGATATGCACATTTAATGGGGGATGCAGGCCTTCAATTGTTGTAAAATGGGATGTGTCTTACATTTAGTCATCTGTAAGTACTGTAAGTACTAATCTGCCTTCTCTGTAAGCCCACAAAAACCAGGGTAATATTATCCAACAGTGGCACCCTGACAAGCAGCCTCAAGAGCCACAAGATGCAATTCATTCAGACTATGTTGAATTTTTCCTTTCTATGAAAAGCAGAAGCATCTTTTTTTTTTTTTTTTATCTGAAATAGACAAACTCTCATATCAGTTTGCGCACATGTTCTCTGTTGTATGTGTGCATATGAGTTTAAGCACTGGTTCACACGAGCCATTTCTATCCCGGGCACTGAACAGCCTCGTTTCAGTCTTTACATTGCCATGTCTCAAGATAAAATTCTTCAAACACACAATCCCCCGGTGTAAAGGAACAGACTAAAGCAGCTCTTCTGTGAAGACTCTGTTGTGGCATATAAAACACAGACAAAATGCTACTAGCACTGGTGCCCTAAAGCAAAACACTGAATTTGCAAGCACTCTGGTGGGGTTGCTCAGTAACTAAATGTGTAAGAGTTTGGATTTACTGGACCCTGTGTGAATGTTTCCTTTTAGCCAAACAGGAGGTGAAACAAAAACTCAACCACCATGAAAAGTCTATAGTTTAATTTCAGTGAAATTCTGCTGCAGCTCTGACCACAATTTCTAAAACAGAGACTATATGCTGAATGGTAAAAGCTTCAAATTTTCTCTACTCTGAAGTAAATGAACATTGCCCAGAAAAAAAAGGGAAAAAAAAAAAAAAAACATTTGGCTTTAGCATCTTTAATGTTTTATTTTGGATTTTACTATTATTAATTCACAAACCATTGGTACCAATGTAATTTTAATATTTACCCAGTATATTGTACAAGCATTGCAGTACTCAAGATTCATTTTCTGATAATAAAGCCCTTGATTTGACATACACTGCCTGTAGTCAAAACTTGCTTACAAATGCATGTTTTTTTCTTGTTTTGTTTTTCTTTTGAGAATTAATGAAGGAAAACCAGGATAAAGATGCATTTCATCCAATGGCCCTATCTCTCCAAACAATTATGAGGAATCACAGTGACAAAAATGATGCAAAATCAGACACTAAATGTGTCGTTGAGGTGGTTTGGGATTTACAGAATATGACAGTAGAATTCGGAAAACATTTTATTTTTAGATACCATCATCTTTCAAACAAATGCCATTTTGTGCAGAGGTGAAGGAACAAAATCAACAATGGAAAACCTTAGGTTATGACAGTAAAAAAAAAAATAAAAAAAAAAATAAAGATATCTCGCTTTTGAGTACATTGAAAATCGATGTAATTGGCATTCAGTCCCATGTCAAATATCTTTGCAGCAGACAGGTAGTTTTAAGCTTTGGCTCTAATTGACATTGATGGGAACACAACAACCAGGAGAATATGTTATTTTCAACTAAATTGCTGCATTATGGGTGGCAAGAGTGGGCACAGCTCACTTTCTCCTGACATTTTACGTTTAACAACTGTATTATCTCCTATGGAGCTCTGACAGCAACAACACCCTAAGAAAAATTGACAAGATTGATCGATTTTACCTTGCTGGAAGACAGCTGGCAGCTCATTCTGTCCTGCTGCTGACTTATGCAGTCCAGTCAAAAAATACCCTTATTATCCAAGAATGTTCTGATTATCTGAAATTCTCCTGCACCACAGCCTGTAGGATTGAGTATGATGTCATCTCTCCAACTTGTCATATTTTATATGCTTGTACCCTGAGAGATAATGGTAGTAACTGTATCGTGAGACCTGTTTTTATTCTTTTATTTCCCTCGGTGGCAGAGAGTTTTACTAACAACATAGATAGAAAACTGACAATTGAATGTCAATCTGATGCCTGCCTGATTTTTTTTGGCCATTAGAGACACAATATATTACACCACCAGCCTTGGTAATGATCTCTGACAGACTGACAAGGCTTCCCTTTGGACAATTATCATAATAACAGGTGTATTGATTGGCTGGACTCCAAATAGAATTTGGTGGACACATATTTTATTAGTCTGAACACAAAAAAGCAGATAATGATTTTATTTTCCCATATTTACACACAGTGCAATTGATCTGTCTCAGCAGAGATCACAAAAGCCTGGACAACAAATGCAAAGGACTGAAAAGAGCTACACACAGTTTTGAGAACTTGTTCCATTTAAGTCAAAAACCTCAAAAAGACTTCTAACTGCTGGATATTATTTTAATTGCTAAGGATACCACGCTTCACTTTAAGCAACAAAGCCTCATAAATATTTTAAATTGGAAGTCCAGTATAATGAAACACCATCAGAAACAACCATTTTCACATAGTAATGGAAAGCAGACACTTTTAACCCTAGCAGTAAATATGTAGAATTTTCCTTCATACTCGGCACCTCAATACCTGAGCAAAGTCGCCTCAAGGTGATACCTATGAGAATAGGATCCTGAGACCTATTGACTTGCTTCATTATTAATTCAGCTTCAAGCTTTACAGAGCGGCCGCAGCAATTCAGTAGCAGAGATAAGAAATTGGAACAGCTGGAGGTGTAATACTGTGGCTTTTCTCTCTGGACTCCTGTCAATACTCACACCAAAAAAGATGGAGGTTGCAGCCTACATATCGGGGTTGAGACAAGAGTGCTGCTGGAATCCGAATTTATAGTTTATTTTACTTATTTATAAGATGATAATCAACTTTGAACTACTTCTAATTATACTTTACCAAGTTGTAAAAGCTTTGTATTTTCATTTCAAGGAAGACACTGTGAAGTATACATTAAAAAAGCCATATGGCATTAAAAAGACAACAGATAATTATTTCCATTTCTCTCTCTCTCTTTCTCTCTCTTTCTTTCTCTCTCTTTCGATGGGAGGGGAAAATGTTTGTGTCCAGCCAGAGTCTCTGGAGCCAAAGTGTTATTAGTGAGTAAACCAACAGCTGCCACTACAAAAATAAAAGCTCCATGCAAAGCCATGACTTTGATGTTTTTAAATGAAGTCTTCCACTGGCAACACAGATTTCATTATCTTGGAAAACATATATGGAATTGCAAGCCACTGATCCACTGCAACCCATGACCATGATGTCCACGGAACAGAAACCAAACAATAATGCAGTTTCGGCTGGCTGTGATAAGATAAAAACAGTATATAATGACTGCCTTAGACAGTCTGTCAACAGATCTATAAAATGTTATTACAGCTCAAGATAAAGCAACATTGATAGGAGGAGACAGATGTGCCGATGTTATTACGTGTCATCTTTGTTCAACACCTTTCTTGTAGTGACAGGGCTAACCTTCCACTGTTAAACACCTGATAGCTTCAGTCTGCTTATATCTTCCACACATAGCTCACTGGTCGCTTTGCTCCTGCAGGGCAATCTGACTGAATCTCTGAAAATTCCTGAAAACAAATACAAGCTATGAATTTTTTAGACAGGCATAGTGTGGTCAGTAGTAAAGGAAGTAGAACAACTGTCAAGATAATTACTCAAGGCTCCATTAAGATGTTGTGCTGCTAAGAAGTCGTCAGTGATGTGAAGATTACAGACCTTCTACAAGGCTGACAAGTGTGAAGTGATGCTCCTGTCAAAGCTGTCTCATAAATATTCACAAAATACCTAATCTCTTTTGAAAATCACTCAGCTTTGAGGTATAAAGTTCAACAAAGAAGTATGTTATATAAATTGACAGGAAAATTACATAAAAAAGTTTGATGTTTCCAAACTGTTTGATAATGTACAGTACTTGAAATATAAACATGTTTTTTATATGCTTAAAGCTTAAAAAAACATCTAATTTAGAAGTTGCATTACAGGGAAGAGTGGTCTATTTTGACACTATCAAATAAAGTGACATGCAATAATGTGTTTAAGCCTCAACCGTGAGTGAACTATTTGATTCTTAGTCATATTTTACGATAAGTTCCATCTCTACGGCAAAGATCAAACTATAAAAACTGTTTAAATAATCCATTTTTGTAGTGAGATCAAGTCAAGTAAAGAAAAAAAAACAACACATAACACATAATACACATACAACACATAATAAAATATCAAATTGTTGTAGAAATCATCGTAAGTCATAAAAGTTTAACTTGTATGTGAAGAACAGGTAAACTGATGAAACTACTGACTTTTTCAGTGCAAAATGTTTACCTAAAAACTACCACTTTGCAAGACCCAGCATTTTAATTAAAATAATGTAATTGTGAATAAAGCTAGGTGTTGTTTTTACTGCAGATTTGTTTCACAAGTTGCCTAAATTAAAGGTCGTAAACAGTAACAAAAACCAAGAAAACAGATAGGCCAGCACTACCTAAAAAGTAAAAGAAGAGATGTAAATGCAAAATTATTTGTTGTTTCATTTTGATTTGCTTGTTTGCATGTTAAGCTATAGGAAAAGTTACACATATAGTAAATATAGGAGGATGTTTTTTTGTTTGTTTTTTTTCACCATCTAAACCTATGAAACTATTAAAAAAGTGGTTCAGGTGAACGCTGCATTGTGCACTTCTAGACTGCGCTAGTGTTGCATCAGAAAGGCACAAGAATTTGTGTCAAAAAAGACTATTTTACAACAGGGAATTGCATGGAAAGTACAGATGAGCTTTAGTGAAAATGTTTTGATAAAAAATCAATAGTTTATAGTATTCCCTTAAATTTAAACTGCATCTTTGTTCTGGTTAAAAAGCAAATTGAGCTGCTATTCATTAAATGTGCTATAAAAATAAAGTTTGACTTAACCTTAAGTATACAGATGACTTCAAAAAGACGTCAAAAAGAAAAACAGTGGGTGATGTCAGAATGGCATTGTCAATCTAACAAAGAAAAAAGTTATGATTTTTACATGTAGCCTTCTCCGCAAGGGTTTATTTTCCAGCATAAAAACTCAGCATTTATCCTAAAATACAAATTTCAGGAAAATTACTTGTTAGACTTGTTGCCTTCAGAATACAGTGCGCTTTAGGCCTTTCTGATACTGTAGCTGAATCACGATAACTGTGATCTGTTCTGATCTCAACCATTGCTGGTAGTAAAGCTGATGCAAAGGCATTGTTAAAGTAAATTTTAGTAAAAGTGGGAGGAGGTTATTGAGATTATGAGAGAAATGCAAACAGAAAAGAAACAGTAACACTGTAACAATCACATACCACAGATTGAATCAAAGCTCAAATCAATCATAGCATCCCAATCACAGAATTGCATGACATGTGTGCCATGTAGAAAATGGTGTGACATGAACGCAATGTAACCCAAGAGGGGTACTCCATCACCATACGTCCGCAGATTAATGGCTGAAAATGTCACAGGGAATAAGGTCATGCACCAAGGGACCTGACTATGAAGAGACATCTGAGCACTTCCAACTCTGAGCTGCATTTCCATGGTCCACTGGGAAGCCAAATGTACTGCTGTCAAGCTCCTGGCTCGCAAACACGCAAGTACGCACACACTTAACAGCATTGTGTGACCTATCTGATGGGAGAAGGCAGAGACAGGGTAGACTCTTACATGGAACATTAGACATGATTAGAAGTAATTCACTGAAATGCCCCTGGCATTATGATGACACAACATTAAAGTCAAAACATAGAACATAGTGAGTACATTCTTTAGTGTGATGCATGACATTAATAAAAACACACAAATGCAGATTACTTTTTTTTCACAAAAGACTGGGCTATACTGCCAACAGAAAAAGGGTATTAACTATGAAACATTACTTGAGACATTTTATGTGATTTGTTTTGCTGCTCTTTACTCAAGCATCATATACAGCACTGTTTCTAAAGATATGTAAACAACAACAGAGGTAGGTAAAAAAAAACTAAGTTAAAAAAAGTGCTTGCCAACTGGATGAGATTTCTATCTTCTCCCAGTGCAGAGCATACTGAAAGTCATGAGACCCTTTTAAATTTGTGCCAGTCAGTGCAGTGTGCGAGCCTTATAGTCTTATTCGTCAACAACAGAATCATTATCTCTCAACCCAATTGCACCTGCGAGAACATGTAACGACTGGTTATTTCAATTAGGAATATTAGGATGAGGTCACAAATTAATGAAATCCCACCTTATGTGAGACTGCAAATTGATGTTGCCTTTTCACAAAAAAATTAAACCCTGAGAGCCACAAGCAGAATAATCTCAGTTTAGCCTTTAATAGCCTTTAGCAAATAGTAATAATAATAAATATTTAAATAAATCCAAGAAAAACAGCATTTTTAATAAAAAATTGATGGAAGTGAAAAAGTACAAAAAAAAAACCAAAGCGATTTTGCTTTTAATTTGTTTCCAGCAAAGAGAGTCATCTAAGTTTTAGACTAAAATGAGCATCAAGTTTGGTTTGCTAGATCAATAAGACATGAATTTGTGCTTAGGGTGTTGTTGTGCTAGCAGAACCAGACTATTCATTCGTTCTAAAACCATCACAGAGGCTCAATTTTACATTGTCTATTTACCTAAAAGAATATTTTGTACAAACAATAAAGCATATATAAATTATTGATGAAACTAAGCAAGGCTTTTGTTTACCATATATTTTTAAAAGCTGATAAGATGGTATATTTGATAGTTATTTCAGATATACTGGAACGTTTAGCTAATGTGTAGTCCTTTTCTGCGATTTTTCTCAGTCACCAGACCCCTCTGGGTAAATAAAATGCTTACCACTCCTGACCTAAAAATAAATAAATAAATAAACACAATAGACCCACACAATGATGCCACCTGAGACTGAACCCATCCTGGTAAAGACTGGTAAAAAATAGCTTAAATCTGCTTTTTCTATAGAAACTTCCCACACAGATTCCCTCTCATGCCTGTTAAGACTGCTTCAATTTCTAAAAGTTTAGTGCCTTCAATGTTATGGCCCACCAAAAGGAAAAGAAAAAAAGCTTTCTCAATTTCCGGAAAAGAGACGCAAAATGACATTAAAAATACAGAAAATAGATTAAAATGTTCTTTTTGACATCTTCAAGCTACAATGTCACTAAGGAGCTACTGAAGAATCCAAAACGCCTTGGCTGTTTATCAGTTTATAATAGTGAAAAAACATTTTTACAGGGTTTTCTAAAATACTACACACTGCTTATACATCACATCCACAACTTAAATTAGAAAACTGTCTTTTTGTGTAGGCGTGTTTCCACCAGGGTTATAACAAAATTCAAGCAATACAAACTTCCAATTTAATAAAAAAGTGTGTTTACAGTGGACCAAGAGCAGCAATAATCTTTGTTTTATTTGTAACATAACTGAGGCAAAGATATTAAGGCAAGACTTGTCAGAGAGAAGAAGACTTTCGGTGTGAAAGTCAATCTAAACCCCCTCACACTGTTTGATATGCACTTTCCTCTATGTCAGTGTCCAATATACCTTACCACCTGCTCTGGCCTCATGGCATGCTACTTGTGACATCTTGTCTGTCAGCTGCTACATGTTTTCCTCAGTAAGACACAATGTACTGTTGTGACAGGGTGAGAAATGATTATGCTGACCTGGGGAATGTTCAGTCAATATGTTGTGTTTTTTTCCTTTTTTTAATTTCATTAACAAGACTGTATTGATTGTCACAGTCTGTCACTTATTTGCAAATTACTTCTTTCATTACAGTGAGTATAGTTAACAAATAATGTGCTATGTTAATCAGATTATGTGTGCCAAACCCAGGACTTAGAAATAATGTAAAGTCATATATTAGGAAAGATGGAATGCAATTAGCTGTCGTCCAATTGTTCTCTTTACTCAGGATAATGACCCGTGCCATGCTCTTCGTGACCTTTTAGACTGTGGTTCAATCTCAGAAAAATAGGAAAATTTCTATCAGAGTAAAGGCAGTCATGACACTGCAACATTAACAAAATTTGCCAAACTTTTTTTTTCCACTGCCATTTTCTGCATTTTTGAAATGCTCTCCTAGGCCCTCAACACACTCAATATATCCACTCTGGGACAACTATATTGGCCTTATTAGGATGCAGCTACATGCAACCATAACACAAAGCTACAGTCATGAGTATCACATATACACTTGGTTGTTTCCATGACCTTGTAACACTCACTGTCATAGTCTAGGCATGAGGCCAGCATGGCCAGTCTTGCTTTAAAATCTGGATGACTACTCCATGGTGGTGTGCTTGGGCCCCACATCACAGATAGGCCGCCACAACACTCTACCCATGACCCCTATACCCAGCTACCACACTGCACAACAGTCATTTTAATACAGAAATCACAATTGCAGAACATCATCCATGATGGGGATCCCACCTTGCAAAAATCATTCACATTCGGACGGATTATTTTTTTTTGTATTGTATCAAGTTTTCCATCCAGAGTGAAGTTGAGAACTTTTGACCAACTTGGTATTTTATTATTACTAATACACCAAATCTGACAGTGATAAATTGCATTATAGTTGGACCAAAACAGACTGTATTTTGCTTGGTTTGAAGTGGACTGTACTGAATTAGAATGGATTAAAATCAAATGTAATTGGACATGCTTGCTTTTTTGTATAGTGTTCATAATGTGTTTTTGCTGAAAACTGGTGCTTTATTAACTTAATCTGAACTGATGAAGAACAAGGCTTTTTTTGTTTGTTACCTTTAAAAAAATACAAGCCCAAAACAATTTTTACTTGTACAAATGTTCTGTCACCATCATATTACTTAATAAAAAATTGTGAATACTTGTTGAAGTGCAAATGTTTCCCAGCAGAGGCAATAGTTTCATCAATAGCTTCTCTTTGATTGAAATCCAGTCTCAACAACTCACAATAAATCAGAATTTGCAGAGACCCACAAAGCAAGACCATAATCACGTTTGAACTGAGAAAATCAAATCCTCTGTCAATTCTCTTGGCCTCAACTGAACTGATAATGGGTGCTCTTAAGCAGCAAATTGGCACAGTTTAAATGTAAACACAATGTTTCACACTAAATGTGTTGGCTCACTATATTAGGTTCCTCTTTTCAAGTCAAAGCCCATTTTTTACTTATTTATTTATTTTTTGTTCACTGGTGGACAGTGGTGGGGTGGAAAACAAGATACTGTTGTACAGAAGGGTTCTTGGACGACAATAACATTATCAGTAAATCCCATCATACTCACAGAGCAGTATGCTAGATGCTGTGAGGCCCCAGCTAGGCTTCTTGTTGATACATTTGGTGCCAAGAATGCTGTGATAAAATCAAAAAGGCTATCACAGCAAAGCTGAGAACCATATGATGTCGTCCAGTCAGTTAAAATGACAAAAAAGGACATCAACACAGTCTGAGAATAATGTCCCTTGCTGACAAGTGTAAGAGCAAAAACATGCCTGTTTAAATTTGCAGATTATAGGAAAATGCTTTGAAAACATGAAAGTTTAAATGTACAAATTTTGATTTGAATAGTCTTGTAAGATATTTTTAGTGGTAAAATGGCATGGATTAATAAATGATGTAAGGAACAAAACTATGAAATTTAACTTAATCGGATGTCTTCTATCCTCTTTTACTGCATATTTGCTGAAGTCATGCTGCTGATGTTGCTTTACTTGAATTGGCTTTAGTTTTGATATAAACAAAATAAAATAAACTAATTAATCTAATTTTACTTTCCTGAGGCAACAAACAGACCACAGCTCCTTTTTTTTGTTACTGCTTACTGTCAAAGTTCATGAGAAATAATGACGCTTGCACCAGCTAGAAGACACAGTTGTCAATACTGCAGCACATCATCTTTTTTTCCCCTGGCTACGTACCGTTTCCCCTCTCTCTCATCCTTCTATAACTTAATTTAATGTAGAAATCTGAAAAGCCCAGTGATAATAATGCATCCTTAGTGTATCCGTGGTTTATTGATTTTGTCTTTTTTTCATAAAAACATAGTACAGTACAACCTAAAACAGGCAACACTACTACTAATCAAAGATAGGTGAAAAGTTTACACTGTCCATGCCAGTGGCAGAAGTTTTTTTCTGTCTTCTTTTTTTTTTGCATGATGTTGTTTGTTATCACTGTTGCACATATTGCAGCCATCCATGGCCGTGCTCAATGTGGAAGCTTCAGTCTCCTGCTGCTCCGGGCTGATTGAAATGGTTTAAAATGTTCCAATGTTTTCTCGTCAGGGAGATTTTTCACCCTCTAGTTGCCCATTTTACAACCTGATTCCAGCTGTTTTAACATCTCTCCACTTGTCTACAGAGGCACATTGTGACATTAACAGCTGACTGCACGATTCTATGAAAATTAAGCAGAATTCTTCTGAGCCTATAAAACATCTATTTTACAAAAATAAATAAATTAATAGCATGTCTGAAGATTATGACTTTGACAAGATACGGATACAGATGAAGTAAAAATTTAATTTTCTCCTCAAATGACTGCAGAATCTGATCTGTAGAAGTCAGAAGTGCCAGGTGAAGGTCTTTTGCAAAATACCACCAGCCATTAAAGAGAAATATGAAATGGTGTTGCTCCCCACGGGGAAAGGTGCCTCGTATGTACTCTCTTATTCTCCTTTAATTAAAAGTTCAGTATGACAAAGGCTGCTGCTGAGTACCCTTTCTACAGATAAGAACTGCTTTCTGCCCTGAACAAATCATATTTTGATGAAAGACAGCGGTGGGATGTACTGTTCTCAGGGCTGTCCAAGACCTCATGCTGACCTTAAGCAGAATTTGATTTGAACTTCACCTTTTATCACACAGTACAGACACACACAATTTAGTAAGCCAGTATGGACCGAGTACCACATGGTAGAAAAAAAATAGCAGTAATTCTAGATTTTATATAAACGACTTGTGTGGTGCCACAGTTTGACTGTGCCCCTGCCCAATTGTTTCCTGCTTGTTTTTCACAATAGCAAAGTCAGGGTGGCTGTTGGAGAAAATCAAAAGTGCTATGATCAAAACAATAACTTTTTCAAACAGTACAAATCAAGGCTTCACCTTTTTTTTTCTTTAAACAGATAGCATTTATATTTAAAACTCACAACACAAATCAAACTGTTTTCACAGCATAGTGCAAAAAAAGACAGTGAGAGAAACGTCTGCAAAGGCTGGTGATGATTGTGAAAATGGCTCCACAAGAGACAGCCAAAGAGCTTCGGGCTGACCTGGAGCAATCTGGACGTCTAGTTTCAGCTTAAAGCTTCACTGCTCGTTAAACCTAGTAGGATTTAATGGGAGTGGTCCAAGGTTGACACTATGTTTTAAAGTAAGTCTAAAATAAATAAATAATAAACAGGAGTAGTATGTTTTGTTTTTTGTCTCCACACTACCACAAGTATCAGTGCTGGGAGAAAAACAGATGAAAAGAGGTTGACGCATAACCAAGTTTGCAAAACAGGGACAACTGTCTTTACAGGAGAATAAAAATACAATCCAGAACATGATGTCGTCAAATTGATTTCAAGTTTTTAAAACTTAAAATGGTAATCTTCTATTAATTTTCTTGTTTGTGGTTTCTTTTGTCTTTGAGTGTTCTGTTGTTTTGTATTGAGCTTTGTTTAGGGCTTCTTAGATTCTCAGCAAGTGTTTTTCTCAGCTTTCCTGATTACATAACTTGATTCACCTGTTCATAATTAGCTTCTCACCTGTTCTCACCTCACTCTACAATCATCCTTTCCAGTCTATATATTGTTTTGGTTTCCCAACATTAGTTGTCAGATTCTTAAAAATATGCAGGTTTATTCAGTCCTGTTCCTTGGTTTACTTGAGTATTTGTTTTGCTTTAATGTATTTAATACTTTTTGGATTTAAACCAATCTGCTTGCACCCTTGGTTTAAAACCATCTACAAACATCACACTGTGTTCTCATACTGTATATAATACAGTATGCATATTACAGAACTAATGCCTGAATATTTAATATTGCTGAACTATGATCCTGATGTCATACAAAGTTGATGCAAGACATCTTAAATGATTTGATGAAAACTATCCAATGCAGCCACAAGCCACAACCATTAAGCCACAAAATGCTGAATACAGACTTCTTTCTTAAAGTGGCATCATATTATGTTACAAAGCCAGTGCAGATTGAAAATGTAAAAGATAAGTGTTTTTAAAGTGAAAACTATAATAAATCAATCTTTGTAAAGTGCAGACAGATCCAATATATCCAGCTATATCTTTCTTTTGAAATTTGCACATTCATTTTGTTGAAGTAAAGGCAAACTAAGGGGAACAGTAATGGGCTTTGTTTGCAGGTTCAACTTTAACATACTGAACAAACTTTGGAGACCTCCTGTGCTGCATCTCTGTTTTTGGTAATGAAATTTCTCAGTCACAGTCAGACACGAAAATCTATTTACAGTATGTACCACTTGTCTCAGCAAAAATCTCATTTGGTGGCTGCCGCTACAGCAAAGAGTGTGACATATGCAGCCTGTTTCAATGTAAATCTTCTATGATGCAATCAAATTAATGTTTAACAAATGTGAATATTCGATCATGTACCATTGCTGTTCTTCAAATGTAGCTGCAAAAAATACTTCCACAATGTATTGCAGGTTAAATAGTAAAAATCAAGATTTGTTTAAAATCATAAAAGTCTAATTCAATTACAAAGCACCTAAGCATGTTTCACTTGCTTTTCTTTTTTTATTCTTTTCTTAAATAGGCAATTATTTTTGTCATCCTACCAATTAGTATAAAAACAAGTTATTTTGACTGCTGTTCCAGAGAGACAAGGAAACAAGGAAAAGGCAAAACTTGAGATAAGCCTTAAACTGTGGCTCCATTCTCCAGAAAGTCATTAGGTCAGAAAAGTGTGGAGGATGTTCAGCAAGGGGCTGTTAATAATGAAGAGCTTGTGTTCCACTGGGAAACATCGCCCGCAGCAGGCTTTCACACCGTGGCTGCGATGGAAATGAACGATTTGAATGTGTAGAAAAGTCCCAGCACGACTCTAAAAGAAGCTGGTGGTCTAACACTTCTTAAAGTGATAGTTGTTTGATGTGGCTGACAGTTTTAATCTTCACCCAGGTCAACACATGTACATTCTCTCTCATACCTCACAGTCACAGCAACAATAAATTAAGAAAACATTTACTTGTGTGCGCAAATTAAATTTCCTGGAAACTTGTAATAAGAGACCCTAATGCAAACATTAAAATCACAGTTTCAAAAAACATGCATGGTTCATTTATAAACCCTGTACTGACAGAAAATAAAACTACATGACTAAGGTGGACCAAATTACTGAGCAGATGCAAATCCCCTCCTGAGACATCCACAGCTTTGAATGAACATCCAAATTTAGGCTGTGGCAGCAATGCAGATGTGCCCTGTCATTTGCTGCACATGTGGCACCTTAGTGTATTCTTAAACAGCTCTGCAGAGCAATCATATCACAGGGTTTAGGATAAGGCTTGACAGGCTTGTCAAGACATAAGCATTTATCAAACTCAAGCTGGTCAGACAAGTTAAAGAAAGCAAGATAATTCTAATTTATTTCACGTTTAAGAACCTATCTCAATTACCTAAAATCATTAAATCTACTGTTACATTAACATTTGAGTTAGTTCATCTATATAGGTCCCAGATTAAAGTGCTTTCTAATCAAAAAACAAGATTTTTGTATTATTATTGTTACTTTTTTTCCACAGGGGTACACACATATGTTCTCATCCAGATCCAATACACCCTCAGGTTATTAAATACAGCTCTTATACCATCATAAAAGATCTAGATTTGTTTGTTTCCTTTTTGTCTGTCTGTCTGTATAAAACAGCATAGGGTACTGGATGGTATCATTTTTACAGTGGAACAATAAGTAATAACTGCACATTACTTCATGTTTGTAAACCACAATATAAAATAAAAGTATGACTGACTCAAAAATTCCACTTAAGGTATTAGTTCTATATTACAGGAAATCTACTTATGCTTGCCAAGAACACACGAAAAAAATCATATTTCTCATTGAAATAAAAATCCAAGAGACCCACAAAATGATTACCATTTTTGAAAATGCACATATCCCTTGGTATGAGCTTTTAATGGAAACTGTGTCAGTGTTGTATGAACCAACGATAGATAGATAGATAGATAGATAGATAGATAGATAGATAGATAGATAGATAGATAGATAGATAGATAGATAGATAGATAGATAGATAGATAGATAGATAGATA
>NC_051435.1:5967922-5983231 GCF_001649575.2 Kryptolebias marmoratus | reverse complement strand
AGGTAGATAGATAGATAGATAGATAGATAGATAGATAGATAGATAGATAGATAGATAGATAGATAGATAGATAGATAGATAGATAGATAGATAGATAGATAGATAGATAGAACACAGGAGTTTATTACATGCCATTATGACCTCAGGTGCTTACTTGGAACTTGTATCCTTTACTTCATGATGATTGTGACTGAGAACTAATGCCTTTCCAATAGCTAAACACTAGCCTGCTGTGACCTTTACTTGATCATTTGCTACAAGTAAAAGGCCACCTCTCGCTGCATGTAGTTCATTTTAGGCCTCGTTAAGGCATGTAAACCCAGCCTCTAATTTAGCCCTTTTTTTTATTTCACTTCACTTAAGTAGGTGGTCTTTACTTCACAACATTTCAAACAGCTTTCTGAGTGTAAACCTGTCTCTTTAGCTGAAAGGTTTGTACACTTGTCAATGTTGTAATATTGCACCACATCAGCTTTTACTCCATCTAATATCAGCACACTCATTGAGTCACATCCAGTTTGCATGGTGATGGTGCCTGATGAACATTTGCTTAGATGAAATACCATTGCAAAAAAAAAAAAAAGATTAGAAACATTAAATACCAGAGACTGTAAGTTCTCCTTCAGCAGTCATTAATCTGCTAAAACACATCTGTGCTGCTTAAAATTGTACATCTCAAATGGCCAAAAGAGTATATCTACATCATCTCCCTCACTCAGTAAATGAGGATCTATAAATATGCTAATTTGGCTCAGCAATCAGCACATACTGGCCTGTTCCTTCTCCTCCACTAAGCCATGCAATGATCAGGAGTAATATAGCGGTAAATCATTTGTATATGTTTGAACCAGAGAGCAATTCTCAGGAAGAGAAGGTGGTTAGGTTTTACAATGTTTCATGCAAGTGGAAGTATCAAAACTGTACGGTAATAACTTTCTTTTGCTATCGACAATGCTAGAGGTGGTTTGCACTGCAGCTGGGACTGCTTCCAAGCCCTGCCTCCAAGGACATAACAACCAGAAACCCATGAGAATATCTGGTCAAGGCTGCTTAATCCGTTGGTGTAACCTGCTCCATGTTTAAACAAATGATTAACAATTAATGTTTACAAACAGTAATGTTGCTATGTCCCTCACAGTGTTAGCACACACAATCCACACAAAGAACCCTACAAATATATTAGGAAAACTTGATTTCAGAGAGATGTCGGTAAAATGATTAAGACCATAAAATATAGGGCAGCTTTGTGTGCATGATGATTACTGTTCCATTTATTGGCTTTGATTGTTATTGCTGTAAAAAGAATGACCTTCTGTTTTGAAATCACTTCTAGTTTTATTGTTGTCTAAACTTAGAAAAACAGTCAGAACCACAATAAGACAAAAGTATAAATGAAATATGAGGGAAGAAATCCAATTATTATTCAAGATAAAACAAAAAACTGCTGGGACTGATCTTCCCTAGGTAATGTAAGCAAGGCCACAGAAGCAATCATATAGATGTTTTATCTAAAAAAAAAAGAAACACATTTATTTAAGTCATTTAAGGTTTATTTTTCTGAGGTTTTGTTCATGGAAAGGGCTGTTTTAGGGGTTAGTAGCTCTTATCAGGTATTGCGCGACAAGAAAACCATGTGACCGCTAACACGTTTGAGACCCAAGTGTTTAATTTCTCCCCCTCATTGAAGGACATACCTATAATAAGAAAGTAGTAACTGCTCGCATCTCCAACCAGTTGACACATGGAACAAAGTGAGGAAAAAAAAAGAAAAAACTGACATGAGCTTGAGAGCACTCCTCTAATCGTATCAAAGACTTCTACAAACAAACATGGGTGAACTGTGATTGATGGGAGCGAAGTTAATAGGACTCCAATCTAACACTGTGCAAGAAGGGAGGGTGCTGGGGACCAAAGATCAATAGCAGCTCGGAAGCATGTTAGAGAATCACACTGAATCAGATGGATGACAGCTGGTTGTGATGTATTTTCTAATCTAATTTTTACACAAAGTAACTGGGTGATATCGCTGCCACAAAACTGAACTCAATTCACGTGGGCCAGCACTATCACAGCTGTTGAAAGTGAATTGTGTTTTTACGGCAGGTGTAAGAGTGGGTAGCACTATGTTTTTATCAGTTCTTTTCAATTCATGCTCCCTGCCACGAAAGTGCATTAAATTATTCATTCCTAATGGAAATCTTGCAAATATTTTAGGCTCAGAAACCTCTTTTAGTCTACTGTCAGGCTTGGACATACACTTACTTCTCAAAACTTATATTGAAAGAATCTGTCTTACACCATGATTCCTGACAGGTTGCACACTATTGGTCTGGTCATTTTTTGCTTTCACACAGGCATTAAAAATGATGCTAATAATTTCCCTTGTTATCTTCCATTTACCTGGACTGTAGCACAGAGTGTCTGCCAGAAAGAGCAGCCTCAAAACAAACAGGGCACAACCATTCATTGCAGAAAGGCTTGATGAATGTGCAGCGTCTGTCTGTGCAGCTACGTTTGTGTTGCATAAGTTTTTAGTGGGATAACTAAGAAACCATTAATATTGTATGCCATATAAAATGCCCATAAACTTCTCTGTTTCTTTACAGCAAGTAATTTAATTTCTACATTCATTACTCACTAGCTCTTTAATCCATTGAATTGTGGGGACGGAGGAGAAAATCAAATTAAGCTAAAGACTAAATACTGTCATTGCCATTCTTAGCTACATAAGCATTTTAATGTTCAATTAATGAATGAAAATCTATAGGTCTTCGAAAAGTTTGCATTCAATAAAACACCTCAGTAGTTTAACATATTTTAATTTTTGTATGTGTCTATTTTAATTTTTTTTTTTTTTTCAAGTGCAGCAACACCAACTGACCTTAGGTTTGTCAGCTGAATGAAGCTTGTTGGGGGATGGATGAATCCCTCCCCTGTTCTGATTTTCTGAGCCAAGTCTGCATGATGGGGCACCAAGCCCTCGGCCTGTGCCAGGTGGCAGCTGGGAGAGAATCTCCCCAGCCAGGCTTCGGCAGCCCTCTCTCTGCTCTTCTGGCCACCACCGTTGCCACTTGGGGGGCTTGAACACCTCAACACCGCTACTTCTGACCAATCTGAGGGTCAGAAGTGCTGGCGTCAAGCTCTTGTGTCTGTGTGGCCATGTGTGTGTGTGTGTGTAAGGGGGTGTCTGTGTTTGAGTAGTTTTCATTTTTCTTTAGAAAGTAGTTCTACAACACAGCAGAGCATCCATCTTCAATGTATCCTACATTAATTTCTGATATGTCTGGAATGGACACCACAAGGAAATATTCTCTGCTCACACAAAGTGATAAATCAAATCTTAACGCATACTAGGGCACACAAGCTCATACATCAACCATGGGATCTACATATTGGCAGATTCTTTTTGAAAGTGATTGTGCCATGAAATACAACAGCTTTTTCAAATAAGAATGTCAAAACTCTCATGTGGAGGGAATAGCTCCTAGCATAAAAACCTACCATCCTATACACACAGAAAATAATTGCCTCTAACAGCATTTAATTTAATGCTGTGCTTTATTATGCTCAAATATAACAAGTATTTGGATACAATTGTGTTAGTTCTGAAACTCAAATAAAAGGCATCTCCATCAAGCTGTCAGCCAACAGCATGCCATCCAATCAATGAAGTATTTTGGTAAAACAGACAATTCCCAGCCTGTTAACTATGATATTAAACTCCACTGCTGTAAGGCTTTTAAACCACAACTAAATTCTTTAACTTAGCTTAAAAAGCCAGAATTTATTGTAATATGTTCAAGCAGTCTTGGGAAATTGTTTTACAGGCTTCTTTAAAGGTATTCCAAGTTTTTATATGTTATCTTACTATTTACTGTATGGAATAGTTTGTGGCATCACTCTATATACAATATTTACCCACATAAAAGTTATTTTTTTATTGAAACAGTCCAAGTCACTGATGTAAAAGTTATTTAAGCATGACATCATATCATTAACAGGCACTAGAACTACAACCTTAAATAGACTTGACATACATCAATAAAAATACTTTTGTTTTTTGTAATACTACAAATAAATCAAATATTGACTGTTAGTATATTCATCTTGTAGTTTATTTGGTCTCCAACTAAGCCTTTTATTTATTTAAATTATTTATTTATTTTTTTGGCTGTATTGATTAATTGCTGAAAGTCCACAAAACCTGTTTCACTGGAACATATTTTTTTGTTGTGTCCTGTCAATTATTTACAGCAGAACAGAGTTTGATGAATGTTTAAGATATAAAATCTCCTTGAAAAAGTACTTTGTTGATGGAAGAAAGATTTATTCTCTGTGCTTGAAATTAAAAATGTTGCAAGTGAGAAGAGCTGAGATAGCCGAGGGTACAATTTCAGATGTTGAAACAAAAATAGGTGGAAACGTTTACAGTGCAGTTTCATCGATGGGGGAATAAGTGTGACATATTTGGCAATAATGGCTTTCTTATGGCGAAAAGGGTCATGCTCAAAGTCTAAAACAGGTTGCATATATGTATAAGAATGCATTTACATGCACAAGGTTTTATTTCTACCCTTAGTCAGATCATGTAGTGACTCAGATTAATTTCTGTAGTCTAACCCTGACCCTTACCTTAAATGTGATCATTACCAGTACATACCTAACCCTAACTAAATCAAATTCACACCTTAACCCTAAACCTAACCCATAATCTAGAAATGACATTCCACCACATTAGAACTGGGGTTTGGTCACCAAAAAGACTACTGATTCTGACAAGGTAGGCATGTACACCACAAAAAGTCCTAAAAAAGTAACAAAAAACAGATACATACAGTACACATTCACAAATAAAACAAAATAGAAGGAAAATAAAGGACATGATACACTGCTCCCTATCATTTTTATTATGTTTACTTTTCTTCTTAATCAGTTACCAAAATTTCATGATTTAAAGGTAGGTCGGTAGGTACATTTATTTATATAGCACTTTTCAGCACAAGGCAACTCAAAGTGCTTAAAGACTAAAGTTCAACATGTTGCATATATTATCAAATCTGGATGAGCTTGTTCATTCTGTAACACAGTCTTTACTGAGACCAGTAAATCTCAACATGAAAGAAACATGTAATTATATTCCTGCCAAACACTGGAAATGGTTCAAACAGGCCATATTAACACATACAAGTTAAATAAACTAAGTGAACATCCAGCTCCAGTGTAGACATAATGGGGGAGGCAGTATAAGCTGTATACATTATAATATAAGGATCCACTGCTGCTACATGAAATGTCTATACATGCTGTGCACACAACATTATGTGGAGGTTATCTCCTCAGGGTGCTGCCTCTATCCAGATAGCTGTTCACCCTTTCAAACTGACAGACAGACCAATAGCATGAGATGGAGACACTTTCACCCTCTGAGGCACTTCAAGAAAGAGGTTTGCTTAACTCAAGCCTCAAGTCTCACACCCAGCTGCATACTAACTTTAACCTTTGCAATCAAACTATCCCTTGTTGAATGCTCTCTTCAAAAAGAGGCTATGTTGTGTAGACTGTTGAATTCTCTCAGCAGATGGTCAAGCTTGTTCATGTGCATGACTTTTTCCCTTTCATAAAGTATGTTCAGTCACCCTTGTATTAAATTTTATGATGCATTTGATCCTGCGCACCACCTAGGAAAATCTTCAGACTCAATTTATGAAATTGGTGTTTGTTTCACCCTCGGCCTTATAAGCCCCATTTTCACTCGCATATTTGGCAATAAAAGAGTTATGCTTTTCTCAATTAATTATTGATCAACCATTTTTTAAACCAGTGCAGCCCTCAGATTCTACTCCAGAAAGTTTTTCCTAAAATAATTTGTGATTCATTATTCACTTTTTAAAGTATGTAAAATCCTAGAATATTTTTTTATGTGAAACTTCCCAACCAACCACATGATTAGGTCCTCCCAGAATTCAATCAAAACAGATCAAGTGGGACAAATATATAACTCCTCCTACCATCAGTAATCAATGCTACAAGTCAATTTACAGCCACTGGCTTTCACAAACCAAGCCAATCCATTACTGATTCAATTGTAACCTATTAAAACGATATGAGCCAATATTAAATTTGACACTATCAAAAATCTAACAGCTTCATTCAATAACTTTGTTCTGTTGGAGTCAGCACAGCCCACCGGCCCACAGCACACCACACAAAGGCATGTGGAGGCTGGTTTAGAGAATCCTTCTATAGCTTGCGGCCATGCTTCACCTTTGCCCGGAGATAGATGTAAGAGCTCAATGTCAGCAACACTCAGCTGACATCACCAGATAGATGTGTCAGCTGTTTCACTGTCTTTTCATAGCTCATAAAAAGACTGAATGACATCCTGCAAAATGCTGCCTAAGCAGTTGCCTCAACAGAAACCTAAGAAATCTTATCATGACTACAGTGATGTTTAAAGTACTTCTTGGGGAACACTGAGGTTTTGGTTGAAGTGCTTACTCTGCTCATATACCACTGGAAACAGACCTCCACAATGTGTTACAAGCTGACAGGCAGTTCTGATTATACTTGTCTGGTTTTCCAGCCAACACTAACTTGAGAAGTCAATAAAAAAAAGCACCTTAAGTACTTTTCATTGGACGTGGAAGCCAACAGCAACACCAACTAAAGCGTATACAGGATAAAACGGTGCTGATGAGTGTGTCATCTCTGATTCAAACCACATTCTGATCCGGGCTTGAACCCAGTTTTACCTGGAATCTGCACACAATTTCTTCAACTGCCAAGTGAAGACAGATTAGCCAGGAGGGTGTCTGGATGTTTTTTTTTTGTTTTTTTTTTCTGTCCAGATGATCACCTACTGCTGATGTGGACACTTTGGTTGCCATGTTAGAGCAGGATGTAGGCAGAAAAATGAGTTAAAGACCTTGCAGATGGTAGGCCCATTTTTAGGTGAGGATGTGAAAAAAGTACTAAACAGCTGTGGAAATAGAAATCAGTCCAGCCTTTGAAGACCATCCATTAGTCTTTACCCCAAAAGTTTCCTTTTTAAACCTGAGCTTTGTATACAGTAAAGTTCTAATATAATTTTCAAACAGCACGAAACAAAACAAACCTTTTTTTGTTTGTTTGTTTTTCAGATTTTGACAAAAGAAATAATTTACATAATTTAAAATTTCAAATTAGTAATAAAATGAAGAAAATGCAATACAGCAATTGTTTAGGCATGGTTAGATTATTTCCATTGGCTGCTTTCATAAACTGCAAACACATCTTTGTCTTTCAACTGATCATTTAAGGATTTTCAGTCATTTTTATGGCTAAAGGCTTCTTCTAGTGTTTGGGAATATTCCCAGTATAGCTGGCAGCATGACAAAGACAAAATACGATTAACCAAAGCTTGTGTTTACAAGGAGATTCACCACCTTATTTTCTTAAAACATGATTTTAATTACAGATTTTTTTTTCTAATTTATGAGTCCTAAGGACTCTGAAATACATCAGGCTTATTAAGCATTCCATTTCCAAACACCGGCCTCTGAATTCTAAGAAACAGACAATTTTCATCAATTTGCTGTTTTTTAAAACTAATTTTACATACAATTGCAACAAGCAGCATCTCTCTCACTTTTTTTTGCACTGAATCATGCATTAAAGTCATCAAAGTCAAAGTCAGTTTTATTTTCAATTCCTTCAGATGTTCCAGACATACAAAGCAATTGAAATTTTGTTTCCCACCATCCCACAGTGAAGACAAAGACTTGTAATAGACATAGACATAACTAAACATTAAAAATAGTAAATGTTTCTTTACTTAACCTAAGTGTGCAAGTGGTATCATAGTGCAAAAACAATTTGATAATAATTAATTATGATCAATTAAAATTTTGATATAATATTATATAATGTGCACATAAATTTATCTTACTTGCTACAGCCTCCCCAACCTCGACCACCCATTTTTGAGTGGACCAAATACTGCTGCAGGTTGAGGGATTGACCAAAACAGAGATAGATCCCTGATAAGAGTTTAAGCCTAATCAGCTTGAAACTATGACCATTTCTCTAAAAGACTGCTTACGACTGGGGTTTGGTAGCAGTAAAGCGATTGAGATGGGGATTTTAAGAATGTGGCCAGTTCTCGAGGACTAGCTCTATAAAGGCCTGGTAGATTGTCTTGAGTATAACTTTAGTAGGTCTCCTGAAAAACAAAGGGTAAAAACTGTGTTTGCCAAAATTATTGGGCTCAAATCTAATCAGTGATGATGGATGGCATCTACCAGATGCAAAACTTTACTGGACTGTATTGAACTGATGGTTTGTAAAGAGAATTTACAGACTTCTGTGGACTCTGGGCATTTGTTCCCAAGGCTTTGCATAACCTTGTTTTTTATCTGATCTTAGTCTTCTGCGTTAAGATAATTTCAAATCTGGTATTTATTGCTATATTTTGTGGCCAAGGGACCAGTCTTGCATTGATTTCTAATTCATAATTATGTTGATTTCAAGATTAAACCATCTTGTGATGAATTTGAATTTTCATAAACTGATACACAAAAAAACACAGTGCCATCACTTCAGTTTTCCAAATTAACTTTAGCTGTGCTTTTATTTGCATTTTAAGCAATTTCATGAGCAGTACTCAGAAAAGTTTTTGTTGTGCTCTCATTTTGACAACACTGAGGACTGCTTCTGCCCTTTTTATGCTATTCTCTATGTTCTTTTTAGAGCCTCTGTGGGTTTAAATTATTTCTTAGAGTGTTTGTTGTTTAGAAGAGCTACAAGAGGTGATAGTTTGGGCAAGGTTTTGAAAAAAGGCAGCTTATTTATAAAGCTTTGACATTTTTATCACTGACCTTTTCAAACAAAGACTAAGCACACCATTGCTCTAAATAATTAAGGCTAAAAGTTATTGAAAAGATAATTCTCTTTGGATTTGTCTTATATAACGTAATTACATTTTGTTTTTACAAAAGTAAAGTAACACTCATTCTTAAAATGCAAAAAGAAAGAAAGAAAAAAAAATCAGCATAAATGTTGAACTGTACTGTAAATACCAGCTCATCTGTCCAACCATTAATAGTAAAAGAAATTACAAATAGAGGTACACAAACTTAGTGCTTAAGTGATTTAAATTAAAGCCATATTTCAGTTTATCTTCTCCCATAACATAAATAAAATTGCTACATTACTTAAAGTGAAATATTACTGTATATTTCAGTTCCTGTCTCAGTATTGAATTATTTTCAACTTTTAACCTGTTCTCTCTAATTACAGTCCATCTACCCAAGTTTTCAAATTTCCTCCTGAGTGCAGCAGACGGCCACACCCACCTGTTTCCAATTCCCACATCAGTCCTTGTGCACATATTCCTGCCATCCTACCTTGGGTTTTTGTCAGATAATTAAGTGTTCTTTTCATTTACTTATGCTGTTCAGCTCTTGCCATCCAACACCTGTTTTTGCTTCTGTGCCTGCCTGCCTGCCTACCTTTAATTCTGAATGTTTCACATCAGCCTAATAAAAGAACTGAACTCTTTTTGCCTGCCAGGTTTCTGTCTACATGTGGGTCCTCCTCCCTGCTTCTGTGTAGGAAATGTGACAATTTATCTAATTAAGCTGCACAAAGAAAGCAGAATTCCAGATTGTGTTTGTACGTCACATGTGACCAGCCATTCAGTTTATGTCCAAGGTATCTAGAATAGCTAACACACTCTGTGCAGACTTGAAACTGCCTCATTTACTGGTTATAATTTTTTTTTTTGTGTGTGTTTTTTGTGTCTTGGGAAGTTATTGCCGTATCACAGATGCTGGGAGATCCAAAGTGTTCCTTTTGTGATGAGGTGCCACCAAAACTCACTAGAACAGCTTGCTCAAACTGAAAAAAAAGTAAGATGGTTTCAGTGACAACCACAAGCAGTCCTTATATTATTTAAGTTGGAGGGTTTTTTTTTTCTAAGGCAAGATTTCCATGAACAAATCTTGAAAGCAGATACCCGTTTGGCACCCTGAATACTTGCCCTCACCATCTCAGTCAAGCTTTCATGATCACGACAGTCATACTGAACTTTTCCATTGGCTTCAACACTTCAGAGTCATTTCCATTCAATCTTGAATTCCATTTCACCATTTTAAACCTGCGATGCTGCCTGTGAATCATCATATCCAGCTCAGGGGGAAACCTTTTAGTATTCTCAAAAGGCAAGTGTAATTTGTTCAAACCAGGCAAACAAAGGCTACAAAAAGATGAGATGACCCCAGCTTTATTCACTCTCTGCTTCATCTTTATTCTTATGATGTTTTTGTTGACCTCTCGCCCTTCCAAAGCTATGCCTGGTTTGGCAAAAGCTGTACCTCTATCAATAACTTTACAATTTAAGTTGAGGTAAGATAGTACAGAAAATGATGTGTTGAGAGAGGGTTTCAGATGACTTTCTGCTTGACCAGTTAGGATTAAAGATTGGCAGTCAATACTCAGTAAAACCTACTTTTTTTATATATATTTTTATTATTATCTGTTTTTAATTTGGTCAAGTAACAGAATCTTCTGCACAGCAACAAAACCACACACTCATATCTTTGGATTGAATCATTTCTTGCTGTGAGGGAGACCTAAAGGTAGTATCTCACTGGGTTGCGACTTTTGGAGACTAGTTAGTTACCTAAACTTGACTCGATATTGTGAGAAAATACACAAATGTTCTGTTGTAATCTCACTGAATTAGGGATGTTTGCAAACAAGTGAACTGAAGACATGCAGCTGTGTTTTGCATGACTTTTTTCTAATCACAGTTTATTTTGTGTGCATGGCTTGCAAAACTGCATCCTAGGCCGTGCACATTATTTATTCTACTGGAGTACCACTTTTGAAATGAAGAGTCACACGCACTAGCAGCCCAGTGAGATATGACCTTAAAGATTGCAATATTAAAATCTGTAAGGCACAAAAATGAGCTATAAAGGAATAATAACAGCCAAAACACCTAGGACAAGAAATGGAACCCAACTCTTATATCACTAATCCCCACACTAATAAAAAAGCAAACATAGTCAAAGAAGAACAAACTGTAGCTTGCAAAAAGAAAACCACTGTGCTCAAGTCAACAGTCTCTGCCACCGTGTTTCAACAGCTAAACTTTATAAAATATCAAATGGAAAATGTAGAAATTGACACATTTTCTGGCTGAGGACATGAGTTTACAGAATTTGATGCAAAACCTGAGCCCAAAACATATAACCCAAGAAACAGTACTTTTACATATTACTTTCAGATTTGTTTCATCCTACCTCATATTTCACAAACTGTATGCACAAGTACTAAAACGCCACTCCAATAAGTTTTACTTTTTTTTTTCCAATTGTACTACTTTCTTGCATGCCTATGTCTAATAAAGACAACTTTAAAACTTGAGGCAGAATTGGCATGTTAGACACATGCTGGTGAAGGTAGTCTGTGTTTCAGGACGATGTTTAAGTTTATTTAAAGGCAACTGAACTTCTTTGTCAGACCCCCAAAAGAGAAACTTGCTATCTATCATTAATTAAGCAAGATGACATATAAAAGAGCTTTATTGTATTTCTTTGTGTTAAGATGTATTAGTTGGGTTGAGTCAATTTTAGGTTTAAAATTATACTAGATGTATAATATATGTCCAGATTATGTTAATTCAATATATTAAATTTACTTATAGAGAGCATAAGGCAGCAGGATTCCAATTGTGGGTCATACTTTATAACCTCTTCACTCCAATGTTAATTGTTGAGCCCTGCACACCACTGAATTTTATTGCTTATCCCAGAAGGACACAGCCAAGGACTTGCAAATATAAGTTTGCTGTGGAACACAAAATGAAACAGGAATGTAATTTGCATGTAAACAAAAACCATTTATTCGCATAATGGTTATAAATTAATGCCAGTATTTATACATAGAATAGGCAGAGTGATGTGATATTTAGAAATGATACAGTGTGCAGTACAGTTTGCAGACTGAGCTGTAAAATGCGTCTGTTAAGTGTTCAAAAATATTTAAAAAATGATATTATTGATTTAAATACTGTATGATCAAAAACCTGATTCTTTCCATTGAAGAAAATCTTAATTTTAGATTAAGCATAATTAAATCTTGAAAATCTTTTTTTTGTTTGTTTTCAGGTATAGTCACAGTTCTATTTTTTTTTAAACTGCGCTAAACATTTAACTCCTTTTTTATGTATATTCCAAAATAAGTGCCTTTTGGGAAAAAGAAAAAAAGAAAAATCAAAATAAATTAGGTTAGAAACACAAAAAAAAATTAAACAATAAAACTGATTAGTACAGGCTAATTTAAAATAAATAATAGATTCCTTTTGTGTCTACAACAATTGCACAACTTCTACGGGGAGTGAAACTCAGGTTAATTAGTAAAATCAAGATTTTTTTTTTCTTTTAATTGTCTCTTTGTGAGTACAGCTGACACTAAACATTATCCATATTTTAGTCTATTTCTATATTTTCTTATTTAGGTAAAAGAAAGAAAAAATATTTAAGTGGTCCCATAGACAATAATAGGATATTTTAAACTAAATGAAACTTGTTTTTATTTTTTTTTTAAATTTCCATTCTCTTTATTGCTACCACACCAGACTCCAACTGTAACATCAAAATTAATATATGATCACTGACTCCTAAAAAGCAGTTTTGGTAATTTTTCGCATTATGAGTTAGTCCCAATTCTATGGTTAAGACCATCTTTAAGCTTTTCTAAAAGTATAAATAATGCCTTCTTATTTTATTGCTAGTATTTAACATGTTAAACGTAATCACTAAATGACTTCTTACTGATTTTGTGTATCTGCCAGTGCATACTTAAACACACAGGCACTTACTTACATGATAGTATCTCACTATCTCACTTAATTAGCTCCTACAGGCACTTTTACCTGCATCAGTGTGTGAACCTGTCTGTGCCTTTCTACAAAACTATCAAGTTTTAAATAGAGTGTACATTACAAACAACCTTGAGCTGCGTGCGCTTGATGATCATTATCTGTTGCTGAGGTCACTGCATGAGATTGCAGGTATTTACATTTTTTAATACAATAAGAAGCAGTGCAGTGGCATTTCCAGATTTCTCAAGCTGTTCATTTATTCATTCATGTCAGCTCAGCGGTCTGCTGCCACACCAGCCTGGCCAGGTCAGGCAGCTCAATGTTAGATGGACACAGGCGATAAGACGAGATACACAGAGTGGAAGCATTTAAAAAGAGAGACAATGCCATTCAAGGAGCAAGCTCTGGAAATGCTTTTTAATTTGTTTTGAGATAACCACTGCTCAATACTTGGCATCAAATGTAAAAGTGCTGCAACCACGCAGCAAATTAATTTCAGACTAATTAGGCTAACAACCAGTTTTGGTGCTGAAAGAAGACATGCTATTATCATTACCGTACGATTACAAGAGCTTTCATTTATTCTTGGTGCAAATGGAGCAGGACAGCAGACAGGGATTCATGCACGTTTTAACTTTCCTCTCCAAGAGATCAGCATTTGTGTGTGATTTTATGAGTTTTAGCAGTTCGCAGTTAAAATATTGTGCCAGTCCAGATGAGACATTACAGTTGTACTTATTTATCTATTTATTTATTTACTTTGAGTCATGCTAGACCAATAAAACTAAGTGCCCTACTTCAACCCGCTGCAGAAGGGGCACTCTGCAGGAAGGAGCTGAAAAAGGCAAATTCATCTTTTCATTTCATGCACTAGAAGAAGCACACCGTGTTTGTCTTGCCTGCTGTGATTGCGAGGCAATCTCTAAGTCCCTGTTTTTCAAGCTGTGTTGGAGGGAGAGGCAGGAGCACTTGGTGACATTTGTGACAGTCTCACAACAGGAGGAGCAGCCTTGACACCCAGTGCTCTGTTGGAGAATGTAAAGCAGGGACAGCAGGGCAAGAAATCAATGGATCTACAACAAAATGCACTAATTGGAACTACTTTTTACTTCAAGAATGCTTTGTGTAACTACAGTTTGGCTGTGACAGACACACGGGTATTGGTCAGATTTCCAAATGTTTTTGGGATGTGTACATACCCTGATCAGTTTTATTATAATCTAATATTGCATAAATGCTGTTATTATAAATCAGTAACACCTTCAGTGCCTTCAGTTACAGCCTATAAATTTGCCTCTTAGTCCAAATATTACACGCAAAGAAGTCAATGCAATTGGAGTCCATTCTGCAAAGAAAAGTGAGAGTATCAGAGACTTAAAAGCTGGAGCAAATTGGTTTCTCTCATGGATCCTTACATTGCTGACATCCAGAGAAATCCAGTTGATTGTTAAAAGAACCTCAAGGAGCAGACAGGATTTATTCAAATATGCTATAATTTTTTTCATACAATTCAAATTTAGTAGGCTGCTGAAAAAAAAAATCCATGTAAAAATGGGGGCTCCCCATTACTGATGGGTCTGTTTGGAGCTGACCCAGCGTTCTATCAAACGCTCCTCGTCCGATGCTGAGACGATCCCACGGTGGAGATGCAAGCTCCAACTCGGAGGGAGGCAGAATTCCTCTCCGGAACGGGGATTTTTTTTTCTTTTTTTCACCTGCTGCATTGTTAAGGATAGCGACGCTGCGCACCTGCAGTCAGAAATACCCAGATCTGTCCTGCATGAATGTTCCTGGAAATGCTCAAACGCGAAAGCAGTGCCAAATGCACATTAGGCGCTTTATTATACAGGTGGCACTGTGGAGGACGCAATGCAATGTTTTAACTCTCTGAGTGCAACAATCAGAAATAGATTTCCAGGGAGGCAAGAATGGCGAGCAACTCTTTTTCATCCAGCAAGGGTGCACGATTCTGAAAACATGTTCACATCCAGCAACTACACATCTAACAAGACTAAAAGCGGCCCGCGGTGCCAAGTTTGACCGGAGTGCGCATTACCCCCTCTCCGATCCTTCTTACCTTTCTCCTCGTCCGACACCTTCGAGGTCTCGGCGCACGGAAATAATCCCGAGAAAAGGGCGAGAAAGGCGAGTAGAAAAAACTCCGACATGTTTCCGGAGAAAGCGGGCTATGAAATAGCCGCGACGCTTCCCCTGGCTGGTCCTGGTCCTGGTCCTGGTCCCGGTCCGGGTCCAGTCTCCCCCCTCCACCACCACCCGGTTGTCGAGCGCCGTTCTTCGCTGATGTCCGGTGGAACCAGCGCGCAGAACAAGTGCGGTTCTCCCCCCCGACTCCCTGACACATGCACACACCGCTGCTCCTCACAGCGAACAGGCGCACGGGAGAGATGCGAGGCAGAGGCAGGGGGTGGGGGTGGGGGTGG
>NC_051435.1:5960083-5967732 GCF_001649575.2 Kryptolebias marmoratus | reverse complement strand
TCACAAAAAGGGAAAAATAAAAAAGTCAGATTGGAGAAGGTATGACAAATGTGTCTCCAAGACAGTGGCGGATCTAGAGATTTGTATTTATTTTCTCTCTTTTGTGGTGGCAAAGGTGGGGCAAGAGGTTCCAGCAGGGGGGGCAGAGTCTGTTGTGGCAGGAAAAGTTTAAGATGAGAATCTGCACATACAGAGTTATTATTATTTTATTCTTTAATCATTTTACCCTACTGTTCACAGGGAAACAGCGATTTAGGAGCACATAAACTTGAAAGAATCTACTGTTCTGTTCTCACGTGGAAACAGTGTCACAATGACGAGGAAAAAGATCCTTTTGGACAGGTGGCGTTCCTCGGTGGATGTGGCCTCAGACTTCATTTTATCCACTGAGGTCACTTGTCTATGCATATGAATTGTTGTTTTATTAATTATGCACAATTCATAAAACAACACTTAACCAAGTGCTGTTTGTCAAGACTACCCCCAGATTGTGAGTATTCGATAAAGACTCGCAATTTGTTGTATTTCCTCAACTGATTTTTTTTTCTATTTACATTAACACATGCATACACAATATTGAATTTCAATTTTAACATTTAAATATTTTTAATAATTTTCTTTCCCAGCAATATGCAAATTATACGGAAATGTGTTAACTAACCTCCAAATTGGGTGGCGACTGGGGTAGCAAGATATATTTTTTATAGTAGCAGCTGCCGCTCTGTGTCACCCTCTAGAACCACCACTGCTTCATGAGTCACAAAATCTCTCAGACAGGATTAGCAAAAAGAAAAATGTATTGGAACACAAGAAGCAAAATAAATGTGCAAAAAAAGAAAGGAATGAAATGATATTTCAAGAAAGCTCAATAAAATCTTAGACATAAAACTTAACTGAATACAGATGCTGGGATCAATACTGACACCAGTATATTTTAACAGAAGTGTCCCAACAGTGCATAAGGTTACACGGAAAGCACTGGGTGACTGGCAGGAGATGAATAATACCATCCCTTATATCTTTATTTTAAGCTCTAGATATCTATTTTTTTTTTTCTTTTGAGAGCAAAAGAACATAAGACAAAAAGAGAAAATCAACTTGAAAACCTTATTTGACTGTAAGACAAACCTTGATTATTTAGTAGGACTTTGGGAGTCATATTTATTCTGCTCTGTTTTGACATTCTGTGCTGTTTTCACTGAAATGCAATCTCTGCCTTCCTGCTGTAATGATAAAACTATACCTTTTAGCACACAACTGTAAATACTTTCTTTTGAAAAATGTTTCTTAATGCTAAACCTTTTACACTAATTGGTTCAGTTCAGTTCAGTGTTTTTACATAGCATCAATTCCCAACAAAGTTTGTTCCAAATCACAATACAACAACAGTAGCAAGTCCAAATTCAATTCAAAACAAAGCCAAATTTAAATCTATATACAATTCAATCCAGTAAAATCATATAAAGTACATTATGAAATACCAATTTGTAAAAAAGTTATCTAAGGAAGCCAGTAGATTGCATCAAAGCTTCACTTCATTGCAATTTCCCAACCTGAGCAAAGACGTTGGCGACAGTGCAAAGGAACAGCTCCCTTTTAACAAGAAAAAACCTCCAGCAGAACCAGGGCCAGGATGTCGGCCATCTGTCTCGGCTGGCTGAGGTTTGAGAGGACAGGAAAGAGACATGCAGTAGCAGTTGGTCCAAGTGTGGTGTCTATCAAAAGACAAGCAGAAAAGGCAAAGTTAGCGACAGCATTAATTGCAAATACAAACATGGAGAACAGTGAGAGTAAAGACAGCAGCAGAGTAAGAAAATGTGGTCAGTTTGTCCTCCAGCAATCTAAGCCTATAGCAGCAGAACTAAAGGAAAGCTCATGATGGCCCTAGCCAACCCTAACTATATGATTTATCAGAAAGGAAGATACAATGTTGTAAAAATATACAGTGACAGCCCCACAGACCAAAAAATGGAAGCTGGTCCCCTAAGAGAGAAGCCTGATAAATAAAAGCTCTGCCTCCTGTTCTACTGTTAGAAACTCTAGGAACCACAAGTAAACCTGCAGTCTGAGAGCAAAGGGCTCCATTGGTAAAATGTAGAATAATAAGATCTTTAATAAGCTGTTAGATGGTTGTTTTGTTGAGAGCTTTGAATGTTACAGAACTCTATGTAATATGCAATTCCAAAAATAAAATAAAAATAAAAAAAGTCTTGTATAAAGTTGAACAGGATTTGTGAAACAATAATTTTGACTAAACATTACACTCTTTTTCCTTTGGCATGAAATGATTTCCTTGAAAAATACTGAAAGTAATGCTTTTTTGTGAGTTCCAAAGTATATTTACGCACTGGGAAACAATCAACTGCTAATATTGGTTTGCAAATTTGCCTTTAAAGAGTGAGTTCCTCAGACCCAATCACACTAAACCAAAACCGAAAGCCAGGTCAACTCTGAGCCCTTCGGCAACCTCTGTTTGAGGGAGGCCTTTCAGTCAGAATGTTTTTTTTCTTTAGCAAAAAACAATAAAAAATAAAAATCTGGAAGGCAGATAAACACTTGACTCTGCACTCTGCCATCTTTTTTTTTAAATGTTGTGTGGGAGGTTGCATGACATGATAGTGTGTTGGTGTTGTTCTACTTCATAAATCAAGTTGCTCCTGGAGCAACAACCCAACTGACCAATCAAGTTGTTGCTGTGATGCCAAGGCTTTCAAACAAAAAAACTTTGATTTTGTGAAAGAGTCTGTTTTAACTGAAATGTTATTTTCCTAGACCTTATCCATCTTTCTTCTCAACACATAACCAGTATCCAATCTTTGACCTCATTCACTGCACGACACTCATACAAATAAGTCCTATTGTATAAAAAATAACCTCTAACATTTCAGATAAAATTTTCTTAGTGGTTTTCAAGTGTTAAACTACTCTTCGTGTATCCTTTACAAAATAATGTACTGCACAGAAAATAGTTTAAAACACTTTATTTCGTTTAAGGTATTGAAATATTAAAAATTGAAATGTCATCTTTTCCGGTGTCTGTACAAAGAAAAAAGTAGAAATTAAAAAGCCACCTTTGTGTGCTTTGTTGTTCTGTGAAGAACATATGCCTGTGAACAGGTACAGTCTATGGTTTACTTAGCAATACGCTCCTGCTAAGTAACAAATGAAATGTTTCAGTAAATCTGGAATAACAGAAAATAGGTTTTGGATAAAGTGTGTGTGCAGTAGAAGAGTTTCACACACAGACATATAGTGCTGATTTATATACCAGATTTACAAAACTCCTCAATTTAAAATTTGGAATGGAATTTATACCTATGCAATGCTAAGAATTGTATTTGTATTTATTTATTTTTAGCCATTGTGGGGTGCTGCAACACCCTCCACAGCCTTGCAAACAAATAAATACACATCCATGTAACTGTAAAAGGAAACTTAAAACAATGCCTACTAAATGCATGCATTGCAAGATATTTATTTATTGATATTCAGGGAAGCTACTGTTGCTGAAATATGAAGAGTCTTGTCTTGTTACAGCATCTAAATTTGTAAAATAAAACGTTGTTTAAGCTGATAAAGAAATGCAGCGCAGGTGAAAAGGTATTGTTACAAACTTTCATGCTTAACAATTTGTCATAGTTTATTATTGAGTTGTCACTAAGAGTGAGAAAGTCCAAGTCTTCGAGGACATTTCACATTGACTTTCTGCTATTTTTCACTGCCAGCCTCTCATTGTTTTCAGGCTCTCAAAAAAGACATAAAACTCCCACAAATGAATAATTTCATGAGGCTGTCACTTTTTTTTCTTTGACTGCTGAGAGCAGACTTCATTTTTTGTTGCAATCATAGTGGCAACATTGTGACCGCACCGCTTCAGGTTTTTCTGATGATTATAAAGTGCTCTACTTGTGTCCTGAATGATTCATGTATGCTAACATTACCACCATGTTAGCTGGGAATATGGTGTGCTTATCTGCCTCTTCTTTTCACCTTTACCCTCAATTAGCAAAATATTCACCCACCTCTGCAAAATTACATCAGCTTAAATGTGACATCCTCTTTGTTTGCCATACACATGTCAATGGTAGTACTGCTCAGAATGATCTACCAGATGTGTCTAAAAGAAGGAAGAGCTAGTGGCTGTCGCACTTCTGAATGGCAGAGGTTAGGGTGGCCTAATAGGCCACTCATGCATTGTGTGTCACTCACTTACAGGACAGGTCCTGACACACGGCCCTGGATGTGGCCTGTTCACCTGTCGTGAGTATTCACAGACATTCAGCTACACAGTCAGACAGCCTGCTGCCCTCATGACATAGAGGTGGCACATCTGTGTGAAGTGATGCTCAGTGGGTCGTTTTTCAGCGCTCTGCCTGTGGAGCTCCTGCAACTGACTGACATGAGTGAGGCTCACCATGCCAGCTCTCACACTGGTTTCAGACATAACCCAAGCAGCATCACCATTTTCCAGAATTAGCACCAGCTATTGACCCTGCTTGACCCCATCATGACTGCAAGCTCATTATCCAGCTAAGACTGCCGGTATTGTGGTTTTCACTTCAGCTTACAGTCTCAGCATTCTCAAAAGCTGAATACATGTAAGATTCAGATCACGAGTCAAACAAAAATTCTGTCTGACAGGCTTTTGTTAGCTTTGACAGCTATTGGTAGGGTAATGCAGGAAATTTACTATATGAAGGTCGCTTTTGTCTTGCTGCAAAGACTTCTGCCAGTGCCATGAAGCAATGAGGATACACGGGTGTTCCCCAGGGTCTCATTCCTTGTTGATTAAGCAGTAGGATGACAGACCATTTGCTGCACGAAAGACTGCACTCTAATCATACTGAGAATGACTTGCATTTTATGAAAAAAGGCAAATGTGAATTGTGCCGTTAATACATGTAGGAAAGTCAGTCAGGGTAAAGTGACAGTGGAGATTTTTCTTTGTCTTGGAGCTGCAATCACACTAAGTAACTGATGCTTTTTTGTGGTTTGCTTCTTTGAGGAGTCCAAACTTATAATTCTGGCGAAGGGGACATCTGTGACCAAGGAGACTGAGTGGTTATCCACCACTTAGAGAGCTCAGTCCCCTGTCCACATGCCAAAACATCACTGGCAAAATTCTGAACCGCACACTGCCCTGAGTGCACTTATCACTGGGTGTGTGTGTGTGTGCGTGTGTGTGTGTGTGTGTGTGTGGGAGGGGGGGGGGGTGTCTAAGGGATGTGCATCCAATGTATAGAATTGTGTGTGTGTGTGAAAAAGTGAATGTGTCTCGGTCTGTTAAGGGCTCACAGTGATCAATAAAGCTAGAAAAGTGCTACAGCAATTGCAGCCCATTTCATGTACCATTTACAAACTGTCACTGTGTAATGGCTCCTCAATGCACATCTCAGGAGAGCTGAACATCTTACATTAAGTTTTTACATATGCAGTTGCTGTGATGCCATTTCCTTTGCTAAGCTCTTTGCAGGGCAGTTTCAGCAAAGCAATTTCAAGTTAATTGCCTTTGTGCGAGCTCTGAAAAAGGCAGTAGCAATATGTATTTATTCATGAGTGAAGGAGAAACCCCAGGTCCTGTAAGTGAGGAGCAGCAGGACACCAGCAATATCTAGAAAAAAAAGTATTTTTCTTTCCCTACTGGTATTAGTTTTTGTTTAAATTAATTTTTTTTTTCAAAATTATACTAACACACTTTATCAACCTAAAGGGAAAACAAACAAGCAGTTCACACACATCCAAAGACACGTTTTTTTTTTTCTATCTGCCAGGCAATACACTTCTGTTCAACTAACTACTGCCATCTAGGGATACAGTAGAGTTCTTTTGCTGTTCCTTGTGTGAATCATAGTCACATCAGGAGCACTAGATAATCTATACTAAACAATAAAATTGCAGCCTCCAGATGACAAACAATAAGCATGCTCAATGCAATCATATGTTTAAAAGTAACACTTGTCATCACTGTCAGAAAGGCTCTTTTTCTGTGCTGGGAAGTTTGATGGCAAACAAAGACTGGATGCTGTCTATCTGTCCAAATGTGATAGGTGAAGCTTTTCTCTTTTGCAATATTTTTGACGGGTTCCCAGTGGACTGCAGGGTTGGAGGAGCCACAACACAGACAGAGCAGCTCGCCATCGCTCTCATCTCACAGCTGGAACCCAGTCCTACTGAATAATGAACTCAATCTCAGCTCTGCCTCAGGGGGGAACCTCAGCGCTGCCCTCAGCTTAGTACAATGCTTTTGTTGCCCATCTGCGCGTGCATGCCCACACATGCACGCCCTCACACATTTTCGCCCACCATCATTCTTTCCAGCCACAAGTAGCTCTGTGAAAAATGCTCTGCTGATTGGCAGCAGAGAAAAAGAACCAAACTGTGGTGCAGAGCTGGATGTCGTCGAAACATTGTGTTGGTTTGAGCTCAGAGGAGAAAGACAGGATGGCGGTAGCATAGAGGTTACAATACGCATGCATGTGTGAGTGGTTCAGTAGCAGATTCACAGCAGTTCAACTGCTGCACCTTTGAGGGACCACGTCAAGTGTTTCGACTGAGAAAGTGGAAAAAAGATTGGAACAGAAGGGGTAGCTTTTACACGGTGCTAAGGACGTGAGGGGTGAGATGAAAGAGACAGCCGCCAGATACTGAGCTAATGAATGACCACACTTCCTGTTCCTGATTGAGATTTAGGAGGTGTGGGTAGTTATAGCTGAGGGGGGTCAGCAGCAGTGGTGAGTAAGCTGACCTTTCAAAAAGCCCTTCACCTCCCTAGCCTCCACGCTGAGCCCATTAACTGCAGAAATATGGCAGCATTTTATTAGATTCACCATAATTATCTTAAGGAGCTAATGAAATTTGTTGGCTACTGTCAGTAGTCTCTCAAAAGCAGAAACCACAACCCAAAACATAGTGTAAAATCACAAGCGTATGGACCTAATTTGTGCCTGTATACATACTTTGCTAGCAATATTTTTCTCTCTCTCCTTTTGGCAGGCAGCCATTCTGTTTCTATAACTTGTAGTGACAGATCCACGTCACAATGCTTCTTCTCACAAACAACGGCAACAAGCCAACACATGCACAGGAACACATGCACCTCTACAACAACATCTGAACAGGTAATTATCTGACTTGTAAAGTTGGGAAGGTGACAGCCGGTATGCTTTATGAGATAAGCCTAAAACCAAAGCTTCTGCTCAGCATACAAATATTAATGGCTTGTTTTTAACTTGACAGGGAAAAAGCAAAAGAAAACACTGAAGAGAAAATGAAAGCCAGTGTTTTCAACAAGCAGTGACTAGAAACTCCCTTACAAGGTTACTGAAAAGCATCCTTCCTTCTGTCTCCTTGTTGGAAAAACTGTCATGAAATGGAATTGTTCACCCAAATGCAGAGCTCACTGGAAAAAGCTAGATTTAAAAAAAAGGCAAAAAGAGTTGATCTGAACCCAAACGGTGTTCTGTTGTTGGACTTCTGTGCTCGTCATGGATTGTCCATAACGAACACCATGTTCAAACATAAGGGTGTCCATATGTGCTCTTGGCACCGGGACACCCTAGGTCGCAGTTCAACGATCGACTTTGTTGTCGTTTCATCTGATCTGCGGCTGCATGTTTTGGACACTCGGGTGAAGAGAGGGGCGGCGCTGT